>NW_026000037.1:60359137-60416182 GCF_001458135.2 Marmota marmota marmota
CGGGCGGCACCTGCGCACAGGCCCTGAGCCCCGCCCGCCGCGGGCCCCGCCCATTGGCCCGCCGGGCCGTGGGAGGCGTCCGGACGCACGCGGAGACCTGGTCTTCCGCTCTCTCAGCACGTGGGCTCCGGGCCCACAGGCCGACTCCAGTGGGCCAGCTCGCCCGCTTGCAGCCCGGCACTTGGCCCGCTGGTTCCTGAGAGCACCCTCAGCTCTGACAGTACGCCCCGAGATCAGGGTCGCCCGAGGTCGAGCGAGCCACGGCGCCAGGCTTCGCATCGCTTGGCCGCCAGCCTAGCTCCTCGGGAACCACAACCCTTGTCGCGCCTTCCCTTTCCTATAATTTGTTTCCTGACGGTGAGACTCCGTTAAACTTTCTTAAAGCGAAAAAGGTGTAAAGGAAGCTTATGCGCCAAGGATTCCTTCCCCACCTTAGAGTTCTGGCGTCTCACACAGGCAGTGGATCATGGAACGCGTTGAAAAAACCACCTCCAAACACGTACACCCTTTTCCTCTGGACGGTTAAATTGGGAAGCACAGCTTGAAATCTGGATTCTGCCATTCAGTACTCTGTGACCCTGGACAACTTCTCTGGCTGGGTTTATATTACGACGTTATTGTGAAGATAAAACGAGACAATGTATGTGAAGCTGGTACTAACCGCCCCCAGTACAGATAGGAAAGGCTCATAAACAGGAGCTTTGGTTAGTTTTAGAATTTTGTCCCGTTTCACCCACACCTGCTGACTGTATTCCATGAGCTCCACTGGAGAAGGGACTGTCCTCTCTTTCAGTGGGCGTTTAACTATTGCAATGAATGTAATAACTGTCCAAAAATTGTCCAGAATTTGTAGCTTTATAATGTAATAACTGCCCAAAAATTGTAGCTTTTCTCTTAAGATTCTAGTTATTAATAATGGAAAGAATGTGAGTTGATTGAGGGATGAGGGAATACAATATCAAAAAGGTAAAGTAATTTGGAGAAAGTTCCACAACTAGTAAATGCCATGGCCAGATTTCAAACCCCAATCCAATTGGCAGATCTCTTTCAGCCAAAACTCTTCAAATAAGTACTCATAAGCAGCAACTGATCCACTATTTATAATATAATTGCATTAAGGTTTTTTCTTAATCCTATAAACGTGAACTACTAAGGTAAGTTAAAGAGCTTTATCTACAATTTTAGAAATTCTCAAGGACACATACAACTTGATATAGTTTTGATTTTATATTTTTTCTTAGTATCATTCATAAATATGCAGTGTTTATACTCTCAGTCTAGTACCCTTGTCACCAAAACCATGTATTTATGAAATAGATGTCTGGGTGCACTTTATCTATGAAAAAGAGGGAAACTAGCCCACATTTTATAGCCACCATCAATAATTGTCCTAACAAAGCAATTCCTGAATCATTTACTGCTGTTTTAGTAGTGAAGTTCTATAGTTGGGTTCCCACTGCTACTTGTGGAAACAGAGAGGAACCATTACTTTAAAAACTCAAAAACCTTAAAGAGCCTTCTCTGCCCAGCAACCAGCCACTCCAATACTAATTGAAATCATTCTCCAGTTGTGGAGTAGTGAAATCATCTTCAACTTATCACTGTCTTTTGGCCAAATCTAGCTATTTCTTCAATCTCAATATCTCTCATATCTACCCATTCTCTTAAATTCACACTGTCAAGTCCTTGAATCAATTCCCTATTTCTCTTTTTACAGCTCTATCTTTCTTACCTTCACTTTTGACAGCCTTTAAAGTGCTATGACAAAGCAGGTCTGGCAGATCTTTGTGAGCTTTGTGAACTAAGCAGAGTTTCAGGACTGGCCAATTACTGCTACTAATAGTTATAAAATTCTACTAAGGGTCCACAGCAAAACAGGTAGAGGTCATATAATCAAAACCTCTCACTACTAATTGAAGCATGCAGTTTTCACCCTAGTGGATATCTACTACCCTACATGATAAGAGAAGATTCAGTGAAACAAACAAGATATTAAAAGAGTTAACACTAACGTCAGGCTTAATGAAGTGACTTTGAATATGAGAAGAGGATAGCAGAACCCAGCCCCTGCCTCTTTTTCTCTTTTTGGCTTCCTGGCCATGAGGTGAGAGGTTTTGATCTGCTGTGCTCTGCTACTATGATATTACTGTCTCACCACAGGCCCAAAAGCAACAAAGCCCACTGATCATAGACTGAAACCTATAAAACTGTGAGCCAAGACACAAAATCTCAGCTACTTGGGAAGCTAAGGCAGGAGAATCCTAAGTTCAAGGCAAGTCTGGGTAATTTAGTGAGACTCTATCTCAAAAAAGGGGGTAGCTGGAGATGTAGTTCAGTGGTAGGGCACTTACCTAGCATGTATGAGGTCCTGGCCTCCAATCCCCCATACTGCCAAAAAATAAGACAGCCAAAATAAACATTTTATCTTTATAAATTGATTATCTCAGTTTTTAGCCACAACCAGGGACCAGGTAAGTTGACCTGAAGTCACAAAGGATCTGGAAAGTGCTTTGGGTAAATAATTTGTCCCCTAATACAGGGTAGTATAGTTGGAAACCCAGAGATTTACTGAGCCTGTATAGAAAGGTAAGGAACAGGAAACAAAAATTATATCTATATATAGAGAGAGAAAGGATAGAAAAGGGAAAGAAAAAAAGGAGCAGCAACATGTTCATGTGCTTTAGGGCTTGAATATATCTGTATTAGTCTGTTTTTCATTACTATAACAAAATAAATGTGAAGTTGAGTACTTTATAAAGAGGTAAACCTGGGGTATAGCTCAGTGGTAGCACACACACTTAGCATGCCAAGGCACAGGTTAATCCTCAACACCACAAAAAGAAAATATGTTTATTTAGCTTAAGGAAGTTCAAGGACATGGCACTGATATTGGCTCAGCTCTGGTGAGGACCTCATGGTAGTAGATAGTATCTCATAAAAAGAACAGACCAGGGAGGGACCAAGCCAGTCTTGCTATTGTTTTGTTCCTGAGACAGGATCTCACTACGTTGTCCAGACAGTCTTGAACTTATGAGTTCAGTGTTCCTTCTATTGCAGCCTCCTGAGTAGCTGGGACTATAGTCATGTGCCACTACACCTGGCTCCTAGTCTTGCTCTTTTGGGGATGGGTGGGTAAGAGGGCACTGAGGTTGGAACCCAAAATGTGCACTTAAGTGCTGTACCACTAAGCCAGGTTCCCAGCCCTTTTTAGCTGCTTGCTCAGTAAGTTTGTTTATTGTCTTTATCTGAAAAATCTTCGTATAAAAACTTTTATTTGGTTTAGCTCTCAGCAGCCCCTTCCCGAGCTCTGAGGAAGCTTGCCTTCTTTTGGGCTACCCGATTGTTCTTCTGGGCAAGGGACATTTTGGGACTGTTCTACCTCTTCTTTTTAACTTCTCTCTTGGGCTTCTCCTCATAGACTCGATTCTGTCATCAAAATGATCTTTATTATACATCTCCATCATGTCTGCGATAGCATTCTTTATATACTGAGATAATTGTTTCTCTTAAGCATCTTAAGATTCCATTAGATAACACATATAATCTGCAACATTCTATCTAACCCATGATGTTTCCCAGTGTATTTCTGTGTTGAACTCCTTGCTTTCAGAATCATTACCAGGGAATTGTTTAGTACTATGAAGGATAGACGAGCCTCCATCCCCACTCCCTTTAGGGCCCCCCAAAACTTTATTTTCAGTTGTAGTTCTGGCAAGACCTGCATGGAAATAGCAGGTGAAGGCACCAGGTTGATCATCAATGATTTCCGCATTGTATTCATCTCCAGCACCTCCACTTGGCCTTTATATATCCTGTCCATGTCAAACCTATTGAGAAGGCTGAGGGCCAGCATCAGGCCAGTACAATATGCTGCAGCATAATTTGTTAGGCCAACTTTCACACCAAATTTTGGTAGTACATGTAGATAAGTTGCCCCAACTATTATATCTCCTTTTATATAGGCTTATGCAATCTGATAAGTGATATCTCTTGTTAGTTACCTGAACTATCATCCTATATTTGGGTGTGTTGTACTTATTTTTGTCCTCTATCACCAAGCATTTCCAAACCATAGTTATCAGTTTAGCCTCTCATCTTCCTCTAGATTTCACTTAATATTTCGTAAAGTAGGCCTGATTCTTGACAACTTTAACAAACTTCATCCTGCAGAACAGAGACTAGCATCTGTGACTTGACACAGACCTGCATGCCCTGCAGCATTACAGAGGGGAAAAATTAATTTTTCTTTGGAAACAGGATCTCACTAAGTGGCCCATGCTGACCTTGAATTTGTGATCCTTCTTGCCTCAGTCTCCCCCAAGTCACTGGGATTGCAGGCAAATGCCATCATACCCAGCAGAATAAGCTAGATTATGATACAATAACAGAGAACTCCAAAATTCAAGGGCTTAGTAGACTAAAAGTACCTCTATTACATTAAAGTCTACTGGAGATCTACCAGCTGTGCACAAGTTCACTTAGCATTTTTAGGTTGCTTCAGTCTTAAAACTCTTCCATATCAAAGTGCTCTCATCTCAAGTGACATTTCATTGGCTAAATTATGTCACACAGCCATGTTTAATTTCAAGGGAATCCTCCTTGCCCACAAAAGTAAATGAGAATTAGATATTGTTAAATAATGAAAATACCTAACAGTATTTGTTCACAAATAGATTTTGAGGACATCCTTTCTAAATCAATATATGAAATACAGTAATCCTCCCCCCTTATTCAGAGGAGATTTTTTCTAAGACTCCCAAGTGGATGCCTGAAACTCTTGATACTACCAAAATATATGTGCTGGTTTTTTCTGTACATATATGATAAAGTTTAATTTGTGAATTAGACATAGGTAGAGATTAAAAACAATCACCAATAATAAAATAGAACAAGTAATATACCACAATAAAAGTTATGTGAACATGGTCTATATCTCAAAATATTGTACTTGCCCTACTTGTAATAATATGATACAATGCCCATGAGATAAGATAAAGTGAGATGAATGACAAAAGTATTGTGACAGGGTGTTAGGCTACTACATAAGCATTACTTTGTAACACAAGCACTGCAATGCCAATACTAATGGTCAATTTAATAACTAAGATGGCTACTATGCTGGACACAAGGGTTGAAATCACATCTCTAACAGGATGGAGTGGTACAGCAGAAGATTTCATCTCCCCACTTAGAATGGCATGCAATTTAAAACTTGTAAATTGCCAAGCAGGGTGGCACTTACTTGTAATCCCAGGAATTCAGGAGGCTGAGACAGGAGGATTGCAAGTTCAAGGCCAGCCCCAGCAACTTAGCAAGAATCTGTCTTAAAATAAAAAGGGCTGGGGAAGGAGCTCAGATTGAAGCCCTGACTTCAAACCCCAGTACAAAAAGCAAAAACAAAAACAAAAAAAAAACTATGAATTATTTATTGCTGGGAGCCATTAGCCAAGTAGGTATGACAATTTCCTTGCCAGCGTACCCCATGTTGCTGACATTTTGCAGTGACATTGAATGTAGTTGACCTTGCTCAAGGACCAGGGCGGATTAGGGTGTTCCCGGTTTAACATAATCGGGTTTAGGGCGTTCCCAGTTTAGGTTCCAGGTTTAAGGTTTAAGATTATTCCTGCTGGGAATAGGGCGTATCCTGCTGCCTGAGTTCCCCTTGAGTTCTCACGGGATTCAGACAGTATATTTTGGGAGACAGAAGCCCAGTGAAGGTGAATTTGGGAGAGAATGTGATTGGGGCCCAGAACGTGAATTCCCCCAGAACGTGTTTGTAGAGTGCCGGTGTGAGTTCGGGAATAAAGAGTTGCTGTTTGAATCTACAAGCTGTGTGGTGGCTCGTGATTTTGTGCCCAGCCAGACTGCGGCATTTATTTGCATTTAAAATCCTTATGGCTAGCTAACTGAAACCACAGAAAGTGAAACCACACCATGCTACCAAAAACACTATACAGATTCAATAAAATCCCAATAAAAGTTCCAATGACATTCCTCATAGAAATAGAAAAAGCAATCATAAAATTCATCTGGAAAAATAAGAGACCCAGAATAGCCTAAGCAGTCCTTAGCAAGAAGAGTGAAGCTGGTGGCATTACTATTCCATAGCCTTAAACTATACTACAGAGCAATAGTAACAAAAACAGCATGGTATTAGCACCAAAATAGACCTGTAGACCAATGCTACAGGATAGAGGACACAGAGACTAACCCACATAACTACAATTATCTTATAGACAAAGGCACCAAAAACATACATTGGAGAAAAGATAGCCTCTTCAACAAATGGTGCTGGGAAAACTGGAAATCCACATGTAACAAAATGAAGTTAAACCTCTATTTCTCACCCTGCACAAAACTCAACTCAAAATGGATCAAGGACCTAGGAATTAAACCTGAGAACTTGCACTTAATGGAAGAAAAAATAGGCCCAAATCTCCATCATGTTGCATTTGGCCCCAATTTCCTTCCTTAATAAGACTCTTGTAGTGCAAGAATTAAAACCAAGAATCTATAAATGGGATAGATCCAAACTAAAAAGCTTCTCAGCAAAACAATCAGTGAGGTGAACAGAGAGCCTAGAGAATGGGAGCAAATCTTTACCACAAGCACATCAGATAGAGTACTAATCTCTAGGATATATAAAGCACTCAAAAACCTTAACACCAAAACACAAATAACCCAATCAATAAATGGGCCAAGGAACTGAACAGACATTTCTCAGAAGAGGATATATAATCAACCAACAAACCTATGAAAAAATGTTTGAGAATTAGAGAAATGCAAATCAAAACTACTCTTAAGATTTCATCTCACTCCAGTCAGAATGGCAGCTATTATGAAGACAAACAACAATAAGGGTTGGCGAGGATGTTGGGGAAGAGGTACACTCATACATTGCTGGTAGGACTGCAAATGGGTGTAGCCAATCTGGAAAGCAGTTTGGAGATTCCTTGGAAAACTTGGAATGGAACCACCATTTGACCCAGCTATCCCACTCCTTGGATAATATCTAAAGGACTTAAAACAGCATGTTACAGGGACACAGCTATATGGATGTTTATAGCAGCACAAGTCACCATAGCTAAATTATGGAACCAACCTCTAGATGCCCTTCAGTAGATGAATGGATAGAGAAACTTTCGTATATACATGATGGAACATTATTCAGCATTAAAAAAAGAATAAAATCATGGCATTTGCAGGTAAATGGATGAAGTTGGAGAATATAATGCTAAGCGAAGCAAGCCAATCCCCAAAAACCAAAGGCCGAATGTTTTCTTTGATATGAGGATGTTGACTCATAATAGCTATGGGTGTGGGGACATGGGAGGAATGGAGGAACTTTAGATAGGGAAAAGGGGAGGGAGAGGAAAGGAGGGGGGGAAAGGAGTAGGAATGATAGTGGAATGAGTTAGACATCATTACCCTAAGTACACGTATGAAGACATGAATAGTGTGAAAATACTTTGTGTACAATCAGTGACTTGAAAAATTGTGTTCTATATGTGTAATATGAAATGAATTGCATTCTGCCATCATGTATAACAAATTAGAATAAATAAATAATTTTGAAAAAAAGAGGACTGTGGCTGTGGCTCAGCGGTAGCACATTTGCCTGGCATGTGTGAGGCACTGGGTTCACTTCTTGGCACCGCATATAAATAAATAAAGGTCTATCAACAACTAAAAAATATGTACATATAAAAAGAAGAATTTTAAAAAAAGAAAGTGAAACCACAGATAAGGGACAACTAACTATTGTACTGCTCTTCTTTCTAAAATGATTCTTAGAAGTCATAATTAATGTTACTATTGTGGTATCTACTTACTCCATTACCCCTTTGTTCTGAGGGGTTCATTTCCCTCACCCAAATTTGAGGCCTAAGACTTCCTGTTTATAGCACATGGACATACCAGTCACAACAGATGGGACTAGGGGTGGCTGACCAAAGCTGGGCAAATCAAGATTCTCTTTCTCCCTAGGAGCCATTCTTAGAACATAGCAATAAATTCTATTGGACTTTTAAAGGGAACATAGAATCAGTGTTATGTCATATGCTTTCTTAACATAAAGCTATTCTAAAGGAAGAGAAAAATAAAAACAGGAAGGAAGAAGGATAGGTAATTATATATATATGGTCCTGGAAAAACTGAAAGGAAAGAGTAATCCCAAGAATTTCCAATTCCAGAGTCTAATCCTTCTAAAAACCTATATATTTTCTGGCCATGGACCCTGAAATAATCTTGAGTTCTACCAAGAATTTCCATTTTCTGGGTAAAATCATTATACAGTGATTTTCTATTTCTTATAGCCAAACAATATTTACAGTGACTAAAACAGACAAGAACTTAAGACTATCTGAAAACTCTTAATGTATGTTGGAGGCACATGGTCCAAGGTTCCTAATTTTAAATTATAAGACAGTGGGGCAGGGGCTATGGCTCAGGGTAGCGCAGTTGCCTGGCACTGGGTTTGATTCTCAGCACCACATATAAATAAGAAAAATAAAGGTCTATCAACAACTAAAAAATAATAATAAAAAAAATATAGTGTTTCTTGGAGTGTATTCTGTGGAACAGTAATCCTACAAACTGCTCATTGAACTAAGGGATCCAAGGGATCCAGGATCAGATAAGTTTAGAAAGCACTACATACCACATTGGGAGATTGATAATATATATTAGATATGTAAGGTTTTGCGATGAAAAGACTTGTTAACTCCTTAATTTAGCATTAACAGATGCTAAACTTGTGAATTGTCAAGCACAGTAGCACATATTTGTAATCCCAGCAACTCAGGAGGTTGAGACAGGAGGATTGAAAGTTCGAAGCCAGCCTCAGCAAATTAGCAAGAACTGTCTTAAAATAAGAAGGGCTGGGGAAGGAGCTCAGTAGTAAAGCCACTCAGATTGAAGCCCTGACTTCAATCTTCAGTACAAAAAAAAAAAAACAAAAAAACTATGGAATGTTTATTTGCATTTAAAATCCTTACACTGTAGTTGACCATGGCTAACTGAAACCATGCAAAGCGAAACCACAGATAAGGGACAACTATTGTACTGCAGTCAAAGCTGCCCTTATTCCTAAGATGATTCTTAGAACGGGTACTCTGTGGATAGGAACTTTGTGGAAGTTGCTGTTATAGTGATTTAGAATGAATTGAAAACTATTGGAGAATGCCTTTTTAACAACTAACAAAAGACAAAATGATCACTTAAAAAGAAAAAGACTATCAACCCTAAGGAAAGCATTGCTCCTACCAGATGTTTCACCATCAAGATGAAATTTAGAATTAGATTAAAAATGTATGCCTCATTTTCTTGAGAGAAAATATCTTTTCAAGTGCAGTAAAAGATCTCCAAAGAAACTTGGAGCTTTTTTGAGTGACCTGGGTAAATTATTTAGAGATTTCCCTCTATAAATTATCTTTAAGATGCCTTGTTTGATAGCCAACAGAACACCTGAATAGAGTTGCTGTGTTTTTATATTACCTTAATAGAAATTAGTAGGACTAAAAAGACTGTTTAATTCATTGGCTTCCTGGCCAACAAGAGTAAATAAGAGCAATAGTTTGGTACTCATTTTAAATTAGAGGTAGGTTCCCCAAAATGACTTAAGAATTAAGAAAGGAAGTAAGAATATACTAATAATCATCTTCAAGATTAAACCATTTTTTCAGTCTGTTACAAGAATTTTTTATGTTAAAAGATGATTATTAAAACCCTATTTGGGGGCTGGGGCTGTAGTTCAGCAGCAGAGCGTTTGCCTAGCATGCACAAGGACTGGGTTCGATCCTCAGCACCACATAAAAATAAATAAAACAAAGGCATTCTCTCCATCTACAAATAAAAAAAATTTTTTTTTAAATCCTATTTGTGGTGTGAGGTTGTAGCTCATTGGTAGAGCACCTCCCTAGCAAGTGTGAGGCACTGGATTTGATCTTCAGCACTACATAAAAATAAATAAATAAAAAGTATTATGTCCATCTACAACTAAAAATTTTTATAAATAAATAAAACCCCATTTGTGTGCCAGCCACTTTACATATGCATGACCTAATTTACTGCTCAAGATAAGTATAAATGTGTATTATTACAGCCTTTTTACAGCTAAGTACACCAAGTTTGTAAAATGTTAAGCAATTTTGTTGCACTGCCATTGTTGGTAACTGTTAGGTTGCATAAAACCAGTTACATCTGACTTCAGAATTTTATTTTCTACTCAAATACGCCTTTCCCACAGTGGGCAAATGACGTGCTATACATAGTGAATAGTGCAGTCTAGCTAACAGTAGAGATGAAGAAGTGACTACTATTAGAATGGCCAAAATCAAGAACGGTGAAAACATCAAATGCTAGTAAGGATGTGGAACAAGAGGAATTCATGTTCATTGCTAGTGGGACTGCAAAATGGTACAGCCCCTTTGAAAGACAGTTTGGCACTTTTTTGCAAAATTAAGCATCCTCTTGCCATATGACCCAACAACTGCATTTTTTTTTTTTTTTGGTGCTGGGGATCAAACCCAGGCCTTGTGCATGCAAGGCAAGCACACTACCAACTGATCTATATCCCCAGCCCAACAACTGCATTTTTTGATGTTTGCTCAAACAAATCAAAAACTGCCCACACAAAACCTGCCTATTATTGTTTTTTTTAATTAGTTATACATGACAGTACAATGACCTTGATATATTATACATTTGAATCAGATGGGATATAATTTCTCATTTTTCTGAGTGTACAGGTTGCAGAATCATATTGGTCATGCAGTCAAATATATACACACAGTAATAACAATGTCTGTTTCATTCTACTATCTTTCCTATCCCCCCTTCCTCTCCCCTCCCCTCTCATCACTTCTCTCTACCTAATCTAAGGTAACTTAATTCTTTTTTTTCCTCATATCTTCATACATGTATTTTGTATAACGATGAGGGTCTCCTTCCACCATCCATGCAATTCCCGGTTTCCCTCCCTTTCCCTCCCACCCCTCTTCCCTATCTAGAGGTAATCTTCTTCCCATGCTCTTCCTCCCTACCCCATTTTGAGTTACCCCCCTTATATCAGAGAAGACATTCGGCATTTGTTTTTTTGGGATTGGCTAACTTCACTTAGCATAATCTGCTCTAATGCCATCCATTTCCCTGCAAATGCCATGATCTTATTATTTTTTAGTGCTGAGTAATATTCTGTTGTGTATAAATGCAACATTTATTATTATTTATATCAGCTTTATTTATGATTCAAACCTGGAAGTAACTAGTATGTCCTTCAGAGGGTGACTGAATAAACTGGTGTATCTGAACAATGAAATACTATCTGATGCTTTTTTTTTAAAAGGAGCTAAAGCAGGGCTGGGGATGTGGCTCAAGCGGTAGCGCGCTCGCCTGGCATGCGTTGCAGCCCAGGTTCGATCCTCAGCACCACATACAAACAAAGATGCTGTGCCCGCAGAAAACTAAAAAATAAATATAAAAAAATTCTCTCTCACTCTCTCTTTAAAAAAGTTTTTAAAAATTATTAAAAAAAAATTAATAAAGGCGCTAAAGCAATGAAAAGACACAGAGAAAACTTAAGAGAAAGGAGCCATCTGGAAAGGCTACGTGGTATAACTCCAACTACATGACACCTCGGAAAAGACAGAACTATGGAGACAACGAAAAGCTCTGTGGTGTCCAAGGACACAAGATGGAAGAGAGAGATGAATAAGCAGAGCACAGAGGATATTTTAGGAAGTGATACTACTCTGTATGATACTGTAATGCAAATACATACCAGTATACGTCTTTCAAACCTATAGAAAGTATTACAACACCATCAGTGAACCTTAATGTAAAATGTGGATTTGGGATGATAATGATATGTCAGTGTAGGTTCATCACTTATAACAAGTATACCTCTCTGGAAAGTGATGTGGATAATGGGATAGTATGCATGTGTGGGAACAGTTTAAGTGTAAAACTCCCTGTATCTTCCTCTCAATTTTGCTGTGGATCTGAAACCACTGGTTTTTTTTGTTTTTTTGTTTTTTTTTTTAAGTATATTTTGAAAAGAAGTATGTGTTCTTTTTACTGGAGCAAAGATGAATTCAAGTAATTTATGTAAAAATATTGACCCCTAAAGGGAAATTTCTGGCTAGGATTTCTGTTTCTAATCATGACTATTTCAGTTAAGTAAATATGACTATTAGCAGTGTTGGAAGACATATTCAAAATAGATTAGTAGGCTTTGGTGTGCAAGGACAAACAAGAACATGGAAACATTAAGGCTTCTGTATTTGTGACATGACCAGGATTACTTAAATTAAGGCAATGATTAAAATGTCAGATGCACAAGGCCCTGGGTTCGATCCCCAGCACAACAACAACAAGAAGAAAAAAAAAGAGTTTTGTCAGGGAACCTTCTGTTAAGGAAATCTTGGATGAATTGCTGGGAAATCATTGGTGAATTATTAAATTATGCATGTAAGTAGGAAGATGAGATTCTAGAACAGTTTCTTCCCACTTCTGCCATTTCGCCTCAATTCTCATTAAGCTTGAAGATAACTATTTTCTAATGCTATTTTTTTTTAGAATTTTTAATATTTATTTTTTAGTTTTCGGTGGACACAACTTCTTTGTTTGTATGTGGTGCTGAGGATCAAACCCAGGCCGCACGCATGCCAGGCAAGCGCGATACCGCTTGAGCCACATCCCCAGCCCTTCTAATGCTATTTATAAAATAAAATGAGCATTGTCTGACAGTGCCAAAAAGACCGTTCGAAAACAAATTAACTGTATATCAAATTGATGACATAACATTATAAAGAAAAGAACTATTTTCAGTTCTCTTAAAACACAACACTTTGGGACTGGGATTGTGGCTTAGCAGTAGAGTGCTTGCTTGACATGTATGAGACACTGGGGTTTGATTCTCAGCACTGCATATAAATAAATGAAATAAAGGTCCATCAACAACTAAAACAAATTTAAAAAATAAGACTTCAATTTTGTAATCTCAGAAATACATATGTTCTAAGGACAAAAAGGCTAATTTAAAACTTTATTTAATAGTCTTAACAGAAAAAAAATCTTTGTATTGCTAGGTGCAGTAGTGCACGCCTATAATCCCAGCTAGGAGGCCAAGGCAAGAAGATTACAAATTTAAATCCACCATTAGGAATTTAGCAAGACCCTGTCTCAAAATTTAAAAAATAGAAAGGTCTAAGGATGTAACTCAGTGTTAAAGCACCCCCAGGGTACTCCTAGTTAACACACACACACACACACACACAAATGATTATGTTAATGTGTTAGGAGGTGAAAACTACAAATATAAAAATGAAGTAAACAGTGATAACCTAGTATCAGTTAATAGCTATATGCCCAGATTATACCATTTTTAAAACCTATCATGTCCCATCATCCTATAGATAGGACACCAATAAAAACAAATTAACAAGTTTATAGGTTTTTATAGGTGTCCTGGATATAGGACGATGGGACATAATGGATTACGATAGCTGATTCCATGTCTAAGACAAAAAATATATCACCTGAGCCTGGAACATCTTATACCTGAAAGCGAGGAAGTTACCAAAGACTGCTACAGTCATGTCAAAGATATACGAGAGCCATTTTCATCTAGGCCCTTCCTCTGGCCAAGTATGGAAAAATTTAAACATCCAAAAGAAAAAATGACTGATTGAGATACATTGAATATCTAAAATCCATGAATTCATAGTGATGTGAAAAAGAATTAATTAGTTGGTCTGTAATCCCAGTGACTCAGGAGGTTGAGGCATGAAGATCACAAGTATAAGGCCAACCTCAGCAACTTAGCAAGGCTCAAAAAAATAAAAAGGGCTGGAGATGAAGCTCAATGTAGAGCACCCCTGAGTGCAATCCCCAGAATTGCAAAAAAATAATTAATAAGTCACTATTCACCATTAGAAGTAGCTAGGGTATGTGTTTATTGACTTGGGATCACACAACAAAGTGCCATAAAGTCAGTGGCTTAAACAACAGAAATTTGGAAGCTGCCAGGCCTGGTGGCACTCACTTGTAATCCTAGCATCTGGGGAAGCTGAGGCAGGAGGAGCACAAGTTTAAAGCCAGCCTCAGTAATTTAGAAAGGCCCTAAGCAACTTAGCAGAACCCATCTCAAAAAAGAGCAGGGCGTGTGCCTCAGTGTTAAGTGCTCCTGCGTTCAAACCCTAGTACCAAAAAATAATAATAATACTTCTGGAGGCTACAAGTCTGAAAGCGAAATGTTATCACAACAGATTTCTTCTGAGACCAGTCGTTGGCTTATAGATGGCCTTCTATACATGGTCTTTCCTCTGTACCTGTATCCAAATTTCCTGTATTTATAAGGACAATACTCATACTGGGTTAGGGCTCTCCCTAATGATTTTGTTTTAACTTAATTGCCATATATATATATATATATATATATATATATACCAGGGAATGAACCCAGGGACACTTAAACACTGAACCACATCCCCTGCCCCTTTTATGTTTTATTTTGATTCAGGGTCTCACCAAGTTCATCAGGGGCTTGCTAAGTTGCTGAGGCTGACTTTGAACCCACGATCCTCCTGCTGCAGCCTCTTAATCGATGGAATTAGAGGCGGTGCCACCAGCCTGGCTTAATTGCCTCTTTAAAGACTACCTCTAAACTTAGGTACTGAAGGTTAGGTCTTCAACATGTTCATTTTGGAGAACACAACTCAATATGGACAGGCACCAAGTGCTTACTTTGAAAATTACAAACTAAAAGAAAAACAAATTGGCGGGGCTGGGGTTGTGGATTAATGGTAGAGCACTTGCCTTGCACATGAGAGGCACTGGGTTCTATCCTCAATATCACATAAAAATAAGTAAATAAAATAAAGGCATTGTGTTTATTAAAAAAAAAAAAAAAAGAAAGAAAATTATCCCCAAAAGCTCATGTGTGAGACAATGCAAAAATAGAGGTGAAATGATTGGGTTATGAAAGCTTTAATCCAATCAGCGAATTAATCCTCTAGTAAGGATTAATTGAGTGGTAACTGAAGGCAGGTAGAATGTGGCTAGAGGAGGTAGGCATTGGGGGTGTGCCTTAAAGGGTATATATTTTGTATCTGGTGAGTGGAGTCTCTCTGCTTTCTGATCATGTGAGCTGCTTTCCTCCACCACACTCTTCTACCATAATGTTCAGCCTCACCTTGAGCCCCAAAGCATGGAGCTGGCAGTCTAGAGACCTCTGAAACCATGAGCCCCCAAATAAGATTGTTCTTTTAGTCTTTTAGTCACAGAAGGGAAAAACCTGACTAAAACACCCTAATTGAAGGAAATCTAGCTAATAAATGTAAAGGAATCATAGATTTTAAAAACCACTATTATGTGAGCAGTGCTCATCAATGGATGATGAAACTATTAGAAGAAAGATTGATAGTTCACTATACAGTATAAAGATTAAACCAGGCTGGGATTGTAGCTCAGTGGTAAAGCACTTGCTTAGCACGAGTGAGGTACTAGTTAGATCCTCAGAACCACATAAGAATAAATAAATAAAATAAAGGTATTATGTCCACCTACAACTAATAATTTTTTTTTAAAGATTAATCTGGGGCTGAGGCTATAGCTCAGTGGTAAATGCTTGCTTCGCATGTGTGAGGCACTGGGTTCAATCCCCAGCACCACATAAAAATAAATAAAGATACTGTGTGTTCATCTACAACTAAATAAAAAAAAAAAAAGATTAATCCATTATCACTTGAAACCACCAATTGAGAGTCACTAAAAGTGAAACAAGAGTCATGCCCACCTGTAATCCCAGCAATTTGGGAGGCAGAGATAGGCAGAGATAGGAGGATTGCCAAGTTCAAGGCCAGCCTTAACAACTTAGCAAGGCTGTCAGCTACTTAGTGAGACCCTGTCTCAAAATTAAAAAAAAAAAAAAAAGTTAAAAAGGGCTGAGGATATGGCCAGGCATGGTGGCTCATGCCTGTAATCCCAGTGGCTCAGCACGCTGAGGCAGGAGGATCAGGAGGTCACAGCCAGCCTCAGCAAAAAACAAGGCACTAAGCAACTCAGTGAGACCCTGTCTCTAAATAAAATGAAAAAAAAAAAAGGGTTGGGGCGTTGGGGATGTGTCTCACTGGCCAAGTGCTCTTGAGTTCAATCCCTGATACAAAAAAAAAAAAAAGAAAAGAAAAGAAAAAGAGAGACAGCCATTATATACCTCCTGATATGATGCAATAAAAATTACATTGCCTTGCCAACAAGAAAAGCTTACTAAAGTTGAGGCTGAAGCAGTTGAACTGATAGTTCCAACTCCCAGTTTACAAATACTGTGAATAGAAGGACAAACTAAATGTCACTATAAGGAAGCAATTATCCCAAACCAGAGCATAGGGCACTGTATAAGATTACTGACCTGATTTCATCAATAGGCCAATGGCAGGAGAAGAAGGATGGGACTATTGGTTCTGGACTAAAATATATTTGAAAGAGTCATAACAGCAAAATGGGATGTGTTGACCTTGTTTGAATCTCATTTCAACAAACCAATCATAGAAATGCTTTTTAAAAAAATTGTAGATGGGCCTTTATTTTATTAATTTATTTTATCATAAAATAAATTTTTATGTGGTGCTGAGAATCAAACCCAGTGCTTCACACATGCTAGGCAAGTGCTCTATCACTGAACTTCATCCCAGCCCCCATAGAAATGTTTTTGAGATAATCAGAAAAATTGATGATTATCAGTTAGATAACATTAAGGAAAACTCATTAACTTCTAGGTGTAATAATATGTAAAAAAAATCCTTATTTTTTAGATATAGAAGTATGGAAGTATTTAGGGGTGAAATGAAAAGAGAAATGTCAGAAATCTGCTTTTCAAATTATAGAAGAGAAGGAAAGGAAGCTATATATAGCATATACCTACCAGCTGCTGATCCCAAAGCCAATGTCACATGTTTTACGTTTTTGTTAAATCAACCGCTAGATCAGATACTCTGAGGGAAAGGCTCAGCTATCTATGTGTTAACAAAGCCTTAAGGAGATTCTGATGCAGCTAACATTTGAGAATCACTGTAAGGGTGTTGTATATTTTTTAGTATGTTTTAAAACTCAATAAAGAAAAAGTTTCTTGGGCTAGAGATATAACCTAGTGGTAGAGCACTTGCCTAGCATGAGCAAGGTCCTAAGTTCAATTATAAAATAAAAATGAAAATAAATAAATTTATTTTATTTATTTATTATTTTATTTATTATTAAATAAAATGAAAATGAAAAAAAATTTAAATCAACTACTTGTGATATATGTGATAGCCTGAAGGAATGTGGATTTTTAGTTCCTTCAGGGGTTCATCATAACAACATAAGTAACCCTAAGTGAATTTTATTGCTTGTAAATGATTTCTCAATAAAGAGAAATTAAGATAGAATTTCTATATGGTTCTCCATAAAGGTGTCTTTATAAGGGTTGTATGTATTTTGTATGTATATATAACATATTGATATTATATAAAATAAGGGCTTGTTTGTACTTAATAATATTAAACACCTGTAATCCCAGTGGTTTGGGAGGCTGAGGCAGCAGTTTGGAGAGTTCAAAACCAGTTTTAGCAAAAAGCAAGGTGCTAAGCAACTCAGTGAGACCCTGTCTCTAAAGAAAATACAAAAAGGGGCTGGGGATTGGCTAAGTGGTTAAGTGCCCCTGAGTTCAATCCCCAGTACAAAAAAAAATTATATATGTATATATATAATTTTGTGTGTATATATGTATGTATGTGCATATATATATATATACACATACATACATATATATATACATACACATACACACAAGGTATCCAGAATAGCTCTCTCTGAAATTATAAGTTATATTTTTCTCTATGTTAAACTTAAAGTTTTTCTATTAATTATGCTGTCTAGGAAGAGGACAAGGAGAAGGTAGGAGGGGAGAGGGGGAGAAGGAGGAGGAAGAAGAGGAAGAAGAACTTTGTGGGCTTCCTGCATATCAAATTATCATTTGATCCATGGATAAGAGCCACAAACCCATCTCCTTGAGACAGAACCCCCCTTTGCCTTGGTTTGAGAGTCCAGTGCTGTGAAACAATTCCCTTAAGATTCTTAGAAACACTCTTGCTTAACAGAGAAAATCAAAGAAAGAAGTCCTACTATTTAGCTGGCAGCAACTTGGGTTTGATCTTTGCCAGCAAAATCCTGTGTTGGATACTATATTTGTATTTCAGCAGCTAAAAGAAACCAATTGGTACTTGGAACAGTCTTCCTGGAAGTCTCCTTAGCCACATCCTCAAGTTCATTAGGTATGTTTTTTTTTTTTAAATCTTGCATGTTTCCATTGTTGACAGTATTGCTAAACTCAATCATGACATAAATGGGAGTTGCCTTTGTCCAGCATTCAGTAACAATTTTATTACTTACCTGCCCTCTCATTTATAGTCTCCTCAAGGCCTTCTGGCATCTACCTACCAGCTGCTGATCCCAAAGCCAATGTCATATATTTTACGTTTTTGTTACAGTGGTACTCCAGATGATTCCAATTTCTGTTTTTGTTACCTATGGCTATGCAAAAATCTCAAAACTTTGTGACTTAAAACAACAGCAATTTTAGTATCAAGCATTGAGCTGGGTATTGTTTCTTCCAGTCTTGTTGGGGTCTTGTGTGTGGTTGCAGTCATACTGAGGAGATTTTGTTTAGAAATGAATGTCTGTGTTCCCCACCATATTCATATGTTGAAATTCTAATCCCCAGTATAATGATATTAGGAGGTAAAACCTTTGGGAAGTAATTAGGTCACAAAGAGTGGAGCCCTTCATGAAATCAGTGCCTTTATAAAAGAGACACTAGAAATTGTCAATCAGACTTACTTCCTCTATCCATCTCTATCTCTGTCTAGTATATTAGTATATTCACAATATTGTAGAATTATTACCATTAGTTAATTCCAGAACATTTTCATCACCCTGAAAAACAAACAAACAAACTGGATATCCACTAGCAATTTATCCCCATTCCCTTGTCTTCTACCCCCAACTCCTGGAAACCACTAATCTGCTTTCTATTCCTATGGATTTCCTATTCTGGACATTTCATACGAATGGATCTGTGTGATATATGGCTTTTTGTATCTGAATTTTGTCAGTGTATTAGTAAGGGATCTCCAGAAAATAGAAACAACAGGATGGATGGGTAGATAGATGGGAGATGTTTATTATAGGAAATTGGCTCAACGTGACAATGGAGGATGAGAAGCACTATGATCTGACGACCTCTACAATTCAGAAACCCAGAAAAACTGGTGGTGTAGTTCTGAGAATCATATAGTTGAGGTGTAAGTCCAGTTGAGAGCAGAAGTCTGATGTCCCAGTACAAACACCCAGGCAGAGAGAAGAAATTTTCCCTTCTTCTAACTTTTTGTTCTATATATGGATATAGCACATATTTATTCACTTTTAGTTGATAGACTACACATTTTATCTATTCATTCATAGGTAATGGGATTATTTTCACTTTGGGCTATTATGAATGCTACAGACATTTATTTACAGCTTTATTTAATTTAAACTAAAAATTCCTACAGAATATTTTAAATAAATGTTTTTGTTTTCAGTTTTTTTATTTTTCTTTTTTTTCAGTTTTTGCTTTAAGATTGTGGACAATATTCTGGAAAAGAAAACTCTCTAAAAGAAAACTGATTTCTGGAGGGAGAAATTAGGGCAATAATGAGTACTTAGATAGAGCGTAGAGTGTGAAGTTGGAAATGACGGGTCCACTTTACTAATCAAACTCATAACCCCAGGAGGATGACAAGAACATAAAAGAGAATTCAAGCTGTTTTTCAGGGGCAGGGGGAATTTATATAACAAAACTTATATAAAAGTTCTCTTGTTTCAAGATTTATAGGAAGCATAAACCAAATAAAATTGCCTTATTATGAAGATTTGGGCAAAGAATTCTTTTCTAGCTAGTTATTTACCATAGCAAGAGGCAGAGTGCACACCTCCCCTGTCCTGTTTCTTGTTCTGAGGGTGTTTTTGTTTTTACATATAATTAATAGTCCCCAGATGTACTTGCTTTTCAGAGCCCTATCTTCTCACTTTCATCTTTCTTAGGGAACAGAGGTTTTCAATATTTCCCTAAGCCCAAAAAAGACCAAACAATAGAGCCATTTTATCTCCTTCATTTCACATGTCCTTCCTGTTGTTAGCCTACTCTTCAGCCTTTACTCTATCCCTAGTATCTTAGGTTTTCAAACTTCTAGCCCTCTAATGTTTTCTTCCTCTCAACCAATATCAACCCCCCCAACCCCTCCACCCTCTCACCCCCTCACTNGGAGTTCATAACCAACTTGAATCAAAGTGTGGAATATGATATGTCAAGAAATTTGTAATGTTTTGAACAACCAACAATAAAAAATTTAAAAAAAAAGGAAAAAGAAAAAAGGAAAGAAAGAAAGAGAGAGAGAGAGAAATAAAGAAAGAAAGAAAGAAAGAAAGAAAGAAAGAAACTTCTTGGGCTGGGCTTGTGGCTCAGTGATAGAGCACTTGCCTTGCATGTGTGAGGCACTGGATTCGATCCTCAGCACCACATAAAAATAAAATAAAGGTATGTGTCCATCTACAACTAAAAGATATTTTTTAAAATAAATAAATAAATGTCCTCAGGTTGAAGCTCTGTCTTTTCTACCTACCAATGTCTCTGAATCTTCTTGATCTTTACATCGTTCCTCTGTGCTTTTTATTCTCTTTCGGCCTCCTTCAGGACCTCATTCTGTCAACTTGCTCAGGTACAGCATCAGGTTCTTACGTGCTTCTCCTCCTATATAGTCTCCACAGTAGCCTCCTGAAAACGCTCTCCTTTTAGCCTATCCAGTCTCCGGATCCACCTTTAACTTCCTAATTATCTCCCTGCCCTCTGACACTTCCCCGTCTGCAGTTCAGTCCCTTCAATGCAAATAGCGCATTTAAAAGCACAAATTTGGCTGTGCCATACCCCTAATTTAATTTTTCTCATGGCTCCTCATAATGTCCAGGATAAAATCCAAACTCCTTAGCTTGGTAGATAAAACCCGTAATCCTGTGAGCCCCAACTCCAGCCCCATTTCTCCTTGCTCTCCAAGGAGCATTGCATTTTTCCTATAGCAAACTCTCAGTCACCATCATTTTCTTTCTTTCTTTTCTTTTTTCTTTATTTCTTCCTTTTTTTCTTTCTTGGATTGAATACAGGAGTTCTCTACCACTGAACTACATCCCCAAACCTTTATTTATTTATTTATTTTTTTATTTTGAGACATGGTCTCACTAAGTTACCTAGACTGGTCTCAAACTTGAGATCCTTCTGCCTCAGCCTTCTGAATTGCTGGGATTACAGGTATGTGCCACCACACCTGGTTCATCATGTACTTTCATGTACTCATGCCCTTTCCTGGAATACTCTTTTTTTTTTTTTTTTTAACATTTTGTAGTTGTAGATGGACAGAATGCCTTTATTTTGTTTATTTTTATTGGTGCTGAGGATAGAACCCAGTGCCTCATGCCAGCTAGGCAGGCACCCTGCCACTAAGCTACAGCCCCAGCCCCCAGAATACTCTTTATGATGAGATTAATTCTGTCCCACCAAAATTCATATGTTGAAGTTGTAACCTCCACTATCTCAGAGTGTGACTGTATTTGGAGACAGGGCCTTTAAAAAGATAATTAAGGTAAAATGAGGTCAAATGATATCTTAGTCCATTTTGTGATGCTATAATAGAATATATAATGCAGTTACTTTATAAAGTAAAAGAAGCTCATTTAGCTCACAATTCTGCTGCCTGGAGGATCTAAATAGCATGGTCCCAGCATCCTGGGGAGGGCTCTCTGTCTGTTACAGTATGGCAGAGAAGCAGAAAGGGAACTGGCTGGGTGAAAAAAATTACCAAACACCTTGGTGACATCATCTTTATAACAACGTGCTCTGGTGAGAACTCACTCCTGAGAGACCCAATCTACTCTGAGAATGCAGCTTTAATCTATTCATGAGGGTAGAGCTCCCGGTGCCCTAATTACCTTCTACTAGGCTCTACCCATTAAAGGTTCCACCACCTCAAAACATACTGGGGATCAAGTTTCTAGCACATAAACCTTTAGGGGATAAACAACATCCAAACCATAGCAGAAGTGTGGCCCTAATTCAATGTGAATTAGGGTCCCAACCCTTATAAGAAGAAGACATTAGAACACACACGAAGGAAAGACCATGTGAACATGCAGGGAGAAGATGACTACCTCCAAGCCAAAGACAAAGGCTTCAAAAGAAAAGGATCCTGACAACACCTTGATCTCAGACTCCCAGCTTCCAGAACTGTGGGGAAATTAAATTTTGTTGTTTAAGCCACCCAGTCTGTGGTACACTGTTATTATAGCCTTGGCAAACCACTTCATTCCCCATGTGCTCTTCCAGAATCTTCATTTAAATAACTGGTATATATGGGTCACCGACTCCTTCCTTCAAACATATGGAACCCCCTCTTCTCCCCAACACTCTTTTCCTACTCACACTTATCTTGAGCTCCATTTCTCCAGGGGACTCTGCGCTTCCTATGGGCACCATTACATTATCACTGTCCTCCTTCACCAGTGTTCTCTATGCCTCTGTTGCTTCCTTAACCCAGAAGCAGAGAGGGTAGCATCAATATTCCTGTCATGCTAAGACTCTTTGTCTGGACACAAAATATCTAGAAGCATTTTTCCCCCTGATCAATAGACTCCAGAAGCCTTAGAAACTAACAAAATTTTATATCTATATAAAATTTTGTCAGTATCTTCTAGTATACCAACACATTAATGTGGTCTAAAAATATCTGAGTCATACAAATGTTTTTTCTAGAAGTTTCTGTTAATCTTAAATACCCTTACCATGTATAATTAATAATATTTTTTATTATTCTTAACCATGAGCTTTTCGGATTTTGTAGTATTTATGCCTCCTAAGGATGTTTTTGAACATAGTGGTTAAGGACCCAGGAAAATTGTATAGAAGGAAACAGGTAGTTGTAGAATTATTCTACAACTACCTGTTTCCTTCTATACAATTCTGTTGCTGTTGTTATTGTTGTTTTTATTTGTACTGGGGATCAAACCTATGGCCTTGCACATGCTAGCCAAGCACTGCTGAGCTATATTCCCAGGCCCAGAGTGTTGTTTTTTTTAAAAAGACACCCTGAGGGCTGGGAGTGTAGTTCAGTGGTAGAGTGAGAGCTTAGTATGTCCAAGACCCTGGGTTCAGTCACCGGTACTGCAAAAAAATGAAAAATAAAACTAAAGATATCCCAAAATAAAGTTACAACCTTTGCCAGGCTAGCTGGAGTTCTTACAAGATTGCAAAAGGCATCTTCCTTTAAAAATAGCACTTTCTGTAGTAACGATGGAGATAGAATCTGTCTGCATGCTATCTGAGGTCAGAGGAGTAAAGAGAAAGGAGCGGTGACATGTGTCTGTAGCCTCACTCATTAGAGCTGGCGAGAGCATCTTAGGGAGGCGTACAACAAAAGAGACGACAGGAAGATCAGCTCTATCATGATGAAGGCATTGGGAGAACTGGGCTCTTGCCATACAGTTTGAGGTTGGAGTCACCTCACTAAAGCTTTGCTTCAAGTGCTTTTCAAGGAGATTGTATGGCTATCCAGCTTTCTTGTGACTCGGTTCTTCTTTTTAAAGGAAATGAGATTTGGTGCACACTTCAGATATGGAATCTCAGGGCCAAAATCCTTTTTTTTTTTTTAAGATGGACGATAACTCTTATAAAAATCTAGTCTGTAAAAACAAACAAAGAGCAACCCAGAAAATCATGGAGGAAGAGCTGCCACACATAATAATGCATGGGAGACTAGGCAGCCTCATCTTCATGGCTGTGAAATTCTCTGCAGCAATAAAGAAAGGTGATTCCCATTTCTTGGCCCATGGCTCTCTCACTGATTGCTTACGTTACTGTCCTCTTCAGTTGCTAGCAAAAACTAAATAAAAAAATCACAATCTATATCCAGTCTGTTCCAGTTTGCACTTGCTCTATTTCCTTAACCGTTTCTGACTTTGCCTCATTCATCTTCCACCCTATATAAATCGTAGCATTGTGTAAGAGTAGGGGAGGACGGTGACTTATGCAATGGGAGAAATCATGGTCCAAGAAATGGGACAGCCTCCCTTTATTGCCCCAGGGCTCTTTCACAGCAATGGAAATGAGCTTATAGGTCTGTTTTTCTTCTTCCTTTGTAGTAATCAATGTCAGATTTCTCTCCCATTTGTTCTCACCTTCAAAATATCCCTCATCCCAGGGACGGTGTCTTACCCCTTTAATCTCTAATTGCCAAAGGATTTGTTCCTAATCTTTAGATGTGAGGGAAGGGAAGTATCTGGGGCAAATTGACCAAACTGTGGTACCATCCACCAACCTTCATGTGATATTATATTCTGCACATCCTCCCATCCTGTTGGTAATTTTATATCGTATCTATGGAAAAGACCCTGAGTCTAACCTGGATTTAAAGTTCAAATTTGCTTTATTCCACTCTTGTGCCCTAATAACCACCCTAATTGCTGCCCTGTTGTGCATGGCTGGTGGTTAGGAACAGCACACAATTTCACACCTGCCCTACTCATATTGTTACTGTGACATTCAAATGAGGCGATGTATGTGAAAGCTTCCTGTAAAATCTCAATCGCTATACAAATATCTGTAGTTATTTTTATTGTTATCGTTACAGCATTTTTTGATACACTGGAAAAATAGCCTGTAATTCATTTGTTTCTTCACTCATTTATTCATGAAATAGATTACTGATCTTGGAGATACAGAGGTAAATAAATGAATATTTATAGTCAGATAGCATCATCACGTCTGCAAAAAAACATATATGAACCTTTTACATAATTTCTCACAAAACTTTGTGAGGTATTATTATTATTTTTTTTATTTACAAATGAGGAACTTGAGGCTGCCCTATAGTCCAAAATCTCATGATTTTTATTTTTTATTAATTTAGTTTTAATTAACACATAATGATTATTTATTTATTTATTAGTACCAGGGATTGAACTCAGGGGTGCTTTATTACTGAGCCACATCCTCACTCCTTTTTTATATTTTATTTACAGACAGGATCTCGCTGAGTTGCTTGGGGCCTTTCTAAGTTGCTGAGGCCGGCTTTGAACTTTTGATCCTCCTGCCCCAGCCTTCCCAGCCACTGGGAATAGAGGTGTGCACCACCGTGCCCAGCTGATTGTGTTTATTTATGGAAAACAATATGATGTTTTGATCTATGTGTATATTGTGGGAAAAGTCAATTAAGCTATTTAAAAATAGCCATCACTATACCAACTTATTATTTTGTGGTTGAGGATATTAAAAATCAATTCTTTTAACAATTTTGAAATATATAGTACATTATTATTAACTGTGGTCATCATGTAGTACAATAGGTCACTAAAACTTTTTCCTCCAGTCTAACTGGAACTTTGTACTCTTTTGTCAATAGTTCCCTTTCTCCATCCCTCTCCCCTCCCTACCATCCCATTGTAACCACATTTTTGTGTGTATGTGGTGCTGGGGATTGAACCCAAGGCCTTATGAATGGGAGGCAAACACCCTACCAACTGAGCTATAGCCCCAGCTCCTGGTAACCACTTTTAACTATTTCTGTGAGAGGAACTTCTTTAGATTTCACATCTAAGAGAGATCATACAGCATTCGTCTTTTTGTGCTTGGTTTATTTCCCTTAGCACAACATCTCTCTAGCTCCATCCATATGGTCATGAATGACAGAATTTCCTTTTTTAAGGCTGTATAGTATTCTATTGTATATATACATAGGGCATTTCTTTATCCATTCATTAATGGACACTTATGTTGCTTCCATACCTTGGCTATTGTGAAGAGCGGTACAATGAACATGGGAATGCAGAGTCCTTTCAACATACTGATTTCAATTCCTTTAGATAAAAACCCAGAAGTGAGATTGCTGGATCATATGGTAATTTCATTTTTGGCTTTTATCCTACCAAATCCCGTGAGGTATTATCATTCCTATTTGCATATGAGTAACATGTAGCTCTTATATAGGCAAAAAACTTTTCACTTTTAAGTGGCAAAAATAGTCCCATAACTTTTTTAAAGAAAAACTGTGATAAAACGATGCATAACAAAAAATACCATTTTAACCATTTATAAATGTAAATTAATTGGTATTAAGTACATTCACATTGTTGTGCAATCATCACCACCATCCAGCTCTAGAACTTTTCATCATCCCAAATTGGGACTCTGTACTCATTAAACAAGAACTCTCCATTTACCCACTGGCAGCCATTACTCTGCTTTTTCCTCTCTAAAAACTTAGCTATTCTAGACACTTCATAAAGAGAGAGAGAGAGAATTGTTAATATTATTTTTTAGTTTTTGGTGGATACAACATCTTTTTTTTCTTAATGTGGTGCTGAGGATCGAACCCAGCACCCCACGCATGCCAGGCGAGCGTGTTACTGCTTGAGCCACATCATCAGCCCTAGGGTTCATTCTTACTGAAGCACATGTCATCAAATTTTCATTCCCCTCTTTTTTTTTCTTTTGGATATTGGGGATTGAACCCAGGGGCACTTTACCAAGGAACTACATCCCTATCCCTTTTACTTTTTTATTTTGAGATAGGGTCTCACTAAGTTGCCAAGGCTGATCTCAAATTAGATCTTCCTGCCTCAGCCTCCTAAGTAGGTAGGACTACAGGCATGCACCACCACACCTGGCTCATTCTTTTAAAAGACTGAATAATATGCCATTGAGTGTATGGTATTTTATTTATCCATTGATTGTATGATGCACATTTAGCTCAGGTCTTTTGAATGACAAACTTCTTAACCTATAAACCAAGCCCAAGTGTTTATTATAATCACTATTATGCTGTCATAATAGATTAAAGCTAAAACAATGCCTTTTGAATTTTACTCGGAGTTATTCTAAGAATCATTTAATTTCCTTATCATAATTGGACATTCAATTGAGTAAGTTTTCCAGAATAATATAATGCTACAAACTCAAGGGCAGGGGATGTAGCTCAGTATTATAACACTTGCCTAGCATATACAAGAAGCATTGGTATAATCTCCAGCATGGCAAAAAAAAAAAAAATCTTCTAATAGTATAAACTCAGATTATCAAGGATGATAGAAAAAATATGCAGATGAATTATATCATTTTAAAATTAAAATTTATTTCGTAGAATTTTTTCTCATTTCAGAGTTAAAATCTACCATTCTAAGGAATCTTCACACTGCTTTCCAGAATGGTTGCACCAGTTTGCACAATTTGCTGTCTCACCAGTAATGTATGAGTGTACGTTTTTCCCCACATCCTTGCCAACATTTATTGTTGCCTATATTCTTTTTTTTAATATTTACTATTAAGTTTTAGGTGGACAAATATCTTTATTTTACATTTATGTCATGTTGAGGATGGAACCCAGTGCCTGGTGCATGCTAGGTGAGCATTCTACCACTGAGCCACAACTCCAGTCCCTGTTGCCTATATTCTTGATGATTGCCATTCTGACTGGAGTGAGATGAAATCTCAGTGTAGTTTTAAATTGTATTTCTCTAACTTCTAGAGATGTTGAACATTTTTTCATATATTTATTGACCAATGGTATTTCTTCTGTGAAGTGCCTGTTCAGTTCCTTTGCCCATTTATTAATTGGGTTATTTGGTTTTTTGGTATTAAGTTTTTTGAGTTCTTTGTATATCCTGGAGATTAATGCTCTATATGAGGTGTGGATGGCAAAGATTTTCTCCTAATCTATAGGCTGTCTCTTCACATTCTTGATTGTTTTCTTTGCTGTGAAGAAGTGTTTTACTTTGATTCCATCCCATTTGTTGATTCTTGAGTTTACTTCTTGGGATTTAGGAGTGTTATTAAGGAAGTTCCTAAACCGGCATGATGGAGAGTTGGGCCTAGTTTTTCTTCTATTAGGCACAAGGTCTATGGTCTAATGCCTAAGTCCTTGATCCACTTTGAGTTGAGTTTTGTGTAGGGGGAGAGATAGGGGTTTAATTTCATTTTGTTACATATGGATTTCCAGTTTTTCCAGCTCCATTTGTTGAAGAGGCTTCTTTTCTCCAATGTATGTTTTTGGCACCTTTGTCTCTTATGAGATAACTGTATTGATGTGGGTTTGTCTCTGTGTCTTCTATTCTGTCCCATTGGTTTACCTGTCTGTTTTGTTGCCAATACAATGTCATTTTTGTTACTATAGCTCTGTACTATAATTTAAGGTCTGGTATTGTTATGCCTCCTGCTTCATTTTTCTTGATAAGGATTACTTTGGCTATTCTGGTTCTCTTATTTTTCCAAATGAATTTTATGACTGCTTTTTATATCTCTATGAAGAATATCATTGAGATTTTAATAGAAATTGCATTAAATCTGTATAACACTTTGGGTAGTATGGCCATTTTGACAATATTAATTCTGCCTGACCACGAACATGGGAGATCTTTCCATCTTCTAAGGTCTTTTTCAATTTATTTCTTTAGTGTTCTGTATTTTTCGTTGTAGAGATCTTTCACTCTGGAAAACAGTATGGAGATTCCTCAGAAATCCATTTGGCCCAGTTATCCCATTTTGCCCAGTTATCCCATTCCTCAGTTTATATCCAAAGGACTTAAAATCAGCATACTAGAGTGATGCAGCTGCATCAATGTTTATAGCATCTCAATTCACAATAGCTATACTGTGGAACCAGCCTTCAATAGATGAATGGATAAAGAAAATATGGTTTACATATACACAAACTACTCTGCCATAAAAAGAAATGAAATTATGGTATTTGCCAGTAAATGGATAGAACTAGAGATTATCATGCTAATTGAAATAAGCAATTCCAAAAAACCAAAAGCTGCATGTTCTCTCTGATATGTAGATGTCAACTCACAATGGAGTGGGGTTAGGGAAGGATAGATGTACTTTGGATTAGACAAAAGGAAATGAAGGGAAGGGAGGAGGAATGGGAATAGGAAAAATAGAATGAATCAGACATTACTTTCTTATGTTCATATATGAATACACAACCAATATAATTCCACATCATGTACAACCAGAAGAATGGGAAGTTACACTCCATATATGTGTAATATGTCAAAATACATTCTACTGTCATGTATAACTAATAAGAGCAAATAAAAAAATCTATCACTAACAAAAGTGACACTTGGTTTTAATCACCAATTCTAATTGTGTACAGTGTGAAATTTTTTCATAATCAAAGGACGATAATCTCATGGTAGAATCCAATCTGGTGGTAATTTCCAAGAGGAAGGGTGGTCTTGACTCTGACCTCTGTCAGATTCTGACCTCTTTGTGTTTAGCCGTCCACAAGAGATCTCAACTCAGACAACTAATTATGATTTGGAAGAATTCTGACAATGTTATCTGACAATTACACATCAGCTTTTCAGAAATCAGATCTTTATGTTTTATTAACAATTGTATTGAGGTATAAATGGCATATAATGAACATCACATTTAAAAGTGTACAACTTGATAAGTTTTGATTTATACATATATACCCATTCATTGTTTTGCATGTGGATATCATTACCATTTGTTGAAAAATTATCTTGAATTGCCTTTAAATCTTTATCAAAAAATCAGTTATCAGGGGCTGAGTTGTAGCTCAGTGGTAGAGGGCAAGCATGTGTGAGGCACTGGGTTCGATTCTTAGCACCACATGTAAAAAAATAAAAATAAAGGTCCATTAACTAAAAAAAATTTTTTTTAAAAATCAGTTATCAGTATATGTGTGGGCCTACTTGTACACTCTATTTCATTAATCTATTTTTCTATCCTTGTGCCAATATATCTCACTGTCTTAATTACTAAATCTTTATAAAGTCTTGAAATCACATAGTATAAATCTTTCAAGTCTAATCTTTTTTTTTCAGTTGTTTTGACTATTATGTATCTTTTGCATATTTTTATTTTAAATTTAAAATTAGCTTGTCAATTTCTACAAAAGAGTATGCTGTTTTTAATGGGGAATGCATTGAAACTATAGATCAGTATGGAGATAATCGACATCTTAACAATAATGCATCCTCAACTCCATGAATAAAGTATAGCTCGTTTTATTTTATCTTTTTTTTTAAGATACTTTGCTTTTTCTATTTCTATGAAGAACATCATTGAGATTTTAATAGGAATTGCATTAAATCTGTATAGCACTTTGGATAGTATGGCCATTTTGACAATATTAATTCTGTCTGTCCACAAACATGGGAGGTCTTTCCATCTTCTAAGGTCTTTTTTATGTGACTTTATTTATTTATTTATTTTAGTTGTAGATGGACATAATATCTTTATTTTATTTATTTTAAATTTATGTGGTACTGAGGATCAAACCCAGTGCCTCACACATGCTAGGCAAGTCTCTCTACCACTGAGCTACAACTCCAGCCCTTTATTTATATCTTTATCCCTCAGCAATGTTATGGAACTTTAGTGTATTTCTTGTGCATCTTTAGTCAGAAAAATATTTTGCTGTCTGCATTACCATAGGAAATAACATTAGTACTGTGGTGATTTTAAGACATGTTCACAGATTCTTTGGGATTCTGCCCTTCAAGAGGTGGCAACCTAATTTCCTTCTCCTGGATAGCTGGCTAGACTTCATGACAAATACATGAAGAAAATGATGGGGCGTGGCTTTGAAGATTGAGGCTTCTTTCTTGTTCTCTCTTGAATCACTCACTGTGGGCAAGGTGGTTGCATTTCATGAGGACACCTGAGCAGTCCTGTGGAGAAGCCACGTGGTGAGGAACTGAGGCTTCTGTGAGCAGAGGCCTGTCAAGAATCAAGAAAGGGGCTGGGATTGTGGCTCAGCGGTAGAGCGCTCGCCTAGCACAGACGGGACCCGGGTTCAATTCTCAGCACTATGTAAAAATAAAGGCATTGTGTTGTGTCCATCTACACCTAAAAAATAAATATTTTTTAAAAAATCAAGCAAATGAGCCATGCTCTAGTCCCAGCCCACCTTCAGATGACCACAGCTCTAGCCAACATCTTGGCAAAGGTTTGGGGTGGGGTAGTGGTGGGGAGAAGAAAACAGATAGGAGACAGCTCGGAATGATTCTCTTTCTCTACCATGCTTCCCCTACTAAACTTTCCTGTTCTCCTGCTTGTCATACCACCTCTCATTCTCAGAGAAAGTAGACACCATCTTGGTAATAACACACACTCAGCCCACATTGCACCTTTAATACTAAAAGCCTCTAACTTTAGTGGAAGGTTCACCTTACCCTCCTCCTACATGAGGCCAACTCCTCCATCTGCATCCTGATTTCCATACTCTTCTGTCCTCAAAGAACTTAAACTATTACAGCTTTTTCCTACTTTTGACTTTAACCAATCTATTTCTATTGGCTCCTTCTGAACAACACTTAACCATCTCAATTTAAAGGTTTTTTGAAATACAAAGTAGTGAGTACAACAAAATTGAGTGAAACGATAAAGTTCAGACAGGGCCTAGATAAAAGATCTTGACCCTTCTAATTGTTCAAAGCTCTTCCCAGAGAACCTTAATACCTAACAGACTAACCATTTATTACTTTGAAACAAGTATTTGTTAAGCACCTTCCAGAATTGTGATAAAAAAACTGGACATGTGTTCATTCATCAGAAAAAAAAAATAGAACTTTTCTTCAAAATTCTAACTGGGATATATATTTTTCATGCGTTTCCTAACTACAGAGTAAGAGAGAAAAGCAAGTTTTCTTGGTAGTCAGGAAGGTATAATGATAAAGATTGAAATGTGTAGTCATTTGGATGAAGACTTTCTACCAACACCATTTATTCTACTCCTTGTCAATATCAAAACAAGGGAAGTCAGAACTTTTTCAGATTCTTGACTTTAAAACATTTTACACCCAAAACTGGTGGCCCCACATTCTCATGCACCCAAATATTCTATAGTTAAAAATGAGTTAATACAATTTAAGGATCTGATTTGTTTAAAAAAAAAAAAAGCATTTATAACAGCATCAAAAATCTAGAATAGCTAGGCCTGATGGCACACACCTGTAAATCTTGGCTACTTGAAAGGCTGAGGCAGGAGGATCTCAGTTTAAGTTCTCCAGTAATGCCCATAACTTCCCACCCATCCCTTTTGGGGGAGGCTGGCAAAGAACCTGCCTTTACAGGGACTGTTTGGTGCCAGACACAACTTGCTTTTCTAATTGTGGATTGGAAGTGATCCTCACCCTTGTTCTTCCTTCCTTACCCAACAGGCTTTGGCTCTGCTAGTGGTTAAGATAACTCAGTACCCTGCAATCATAAATGTTGTAGAGTTATAGGAAGAGAGAAGAAAGCTTGAAGTGGGTGTTCTTTTCTCCCTCTGTGGTACACATAGCAATGGAAATGTCATGTGGAATTGCCACAATACACTGCTACACAGCCCTGGACTTGTCCAGCTAGAGGTCAGCACTCCATAAAACCAACAAGGATACAATCATTTGCCTTTTAGTAACAAGTCCTTCACGTGATAAAAGTTTAGACTGCATCATTTTTCTAGGTAACTAACATTATTAACACATTTAAACTACTTATTTTGAAATTTGAGTTATAAGGATGCATGAGAGATACATCTGCTGAATTCTAGGAGCCTGTCAAAGTTATAGAGCTTCCAAAGGCATCTACAACCGGCACCCAGTTTAAGCAGTGGAAGGATGGGGCTGATTCCGGTTGCTGCCTTGGCTGACAAGCTTAAGGGAAATGAGTGGAATACAAGAAGGAATCAAATTCTGATCTTTCTTCAAATGCCTATTGTCTATTTTATCAAAAACATTTGATATTGACACAGCGCAGACTATTGAATCTCAATAAAATCTATTCTTCACTTTCTTCTACCTCCTCTGCAGACTGTTGACATTTTCTTTTATTTCAACACTGATGTTTTCCTTTTACATTGGAGGTTTTAGCACTGATGTTGTAATTGCTTATCACACAGCTGGCCCCGTTATGATGTTTTTGTGAATGTCCCTTCATTTTCCTGATAGTCCTGTGATCCAATCTACAATCCATTTAAAAACAAAACATTCATGTGCCATTTTATGCTGTGGCTCTTTTGGAGTCCCATTTCAGCTTCATTAATATTGATGCTGTCTGTCTCCTTGCTTATTTCAGAAGATTCTTTGAAATTAATCTTCAGAATTCGCTGTGATTTGTTGCTGTTTTGTGCGTCAGCCCCAGTACATCTTGTCTCTCGTTAATTTTGTTTTTCTTTATTTTTATGCGTCTGCTATGACTGTTCTCCCACTTGTACTACTGTTGTGTGTCAAGTCCTTTATGGAATCCCGGTTTCGTCTCTGCCTTTCACTGTGATTTTCCATCATTAGGGACCTCTTGAATAAAAATGTAGCCCTTGTTTCTGACAGAGTCCATGTTCCTTTTCTTTCCTTTCTGTGTGATTTTCCATCATTATGGTTCTTAAATTTCTTGAATAATGATATATACTATGAACAAATGGACAGAACAGTAATGGCTTCATCAGTGTTTTCTAAAATGTCTCTGTAGCTTTGAGAGGACACAGTACCATAGCGAATCTACTATGTATGTAAAAGAATCTTTTAAATAGATTTTGTGGTCTGTTGGTGACAACTCTATGGTGCATTAATAATTCACATTCTTGCTTACAGCGACTGCTTGTTAGAATGTCAGTCCCTTGGCAGTCAGGTCAAGAGTAGCCTTGAGTCCGGATGGCTCTGAGGAGTACAGGTGTAATGCTATATTTGCTTATTTTTTCTTTAACATTTCAAAGATAGCCAATATTTCCTTGACCAGAAATGCTAAGTTGGAAATTGCACTCTAATTTTAAAATGTAAGGTATATTAAGCCAAACTTTTCCAATTTGAGATATTTTGTCTGTTGGCATGAGTAATTTCACTGACCACTTCTGAATAAAATAAATCCACACTTCTAGTTGCAAATACACAAGGAAACATTTTGGGTGATAAAAAGAAGAGTATTCAAACCTAACAACTACAATTGACTAAAGCTAAGTCAATAAATGCCATGAAATAAGAGTGTAAAGCTGAAATTATTGGCTGTCCAATCATTGCTATAAAAATAAGGAGAGAAAGTAATGCTAAAAATGAGACATATAAAATATACTGTTCACTATTGGTGAAAAACACACTTGATTCATATTCAGAATACCAATTACCAACTGACGAATTCAGAGTCAGTATAAGCAGTTTGCTTTCTTTTCTTTCTTATTTTAGCTTTGTACTAGGGATTGAATTCAGGGACACTTAACCACTTAGCCATATCCCAAACCCTTTTTTTGTATTTTATTTAGAGACAGGGTCTCACTGAGTTGCTTAGCGCCTCGCTAAGGTGCTGAAGCTGGCTTTGAACTCTGGATCTTCCTGCCTCAGCCTCCCAAGCTTCCGGGATTACAGGCATGCACCACCGTTCCTGGCCAGTTTGCTTTTTGAAAATGCCCTATATTAACTATCAGAATCTACAGACAGCTGGGCATTTCAAAGAATTGTACAAATATATGAGGTGCTCAAATGATTACCAAGTTAAGCAAAAGAGACTTAGTAGTTTCCTTTAGAAGAAAACCAGTGTAACTGGGATGTAAACCTGGAAATCAAAAAATTCTGAGTCCTTGTTTTATAATTAATATAGTCATGCATTGCTTAATGACAAGGATATGCTCAAAGAAATGCACCAATTTGTCATTATGTGAACATGATAGAGTATACTTACACAAACCTAAATGATAGTCTATTACATAACTGTGCTACATGATAAACATACATATACACACATATATACTATATATACATATGAATCTATATATATTTATGGCATAGCCCATTGCTCATAAGGATAAGATGAACAAAACAATATAAGATTAAATCAAGCACAGAGAAAATGATGCAATCAGAACACATGGTAAACACAAGATGTGTGCAGCTGCTGCCAATATAACATGACATACTGTTTTAAAGTAAAAACAGTCTTTTTTTTTTTTTTTTGCAGTATTGGGAATTGATCCCAGGACCTCAGGCATGCTAGGCAAGCACTCTGCCACTGAGCTACATCCCCCAAATTTTATTTTGAGACAAGTTGCCCAGGCTGTCTTAGAAGTTGAAACCTTCCTTCCTCAGCCTCTTGGGTACCTGGGATTATATGTGTGCACCATTGGGCCTGGAATACAGTAAACTTTTTATAAATAGGTGTGTACTCTAAAGTAACTACGTATAGTATAGCCAGGCACAGTGACACATGCCTGTGTTCCCAATGACTTGGGAGGCAAAGACAAGAGGATTACAAATTTGAGGCCAGTCTCAGCAACTTAGAAAGGCCCTAAGCAACTTAACAAGACCCTGTCTCAAAATTAAAACTAAAAAGGGTCAGAGATATAACTCAGTGGTAAAGTGCCCTAGGTTCAATCCCTGTCCCCACCCTGCTCCAACCCCAAAATGGTAGAGTATAGAGCTGATGTGGCTCAGTGTTAGCTAACAACGACATGAACAACGACAATTGAAGCACCGAGGTCAAGCCAGGGCTTGAATGTTTAAACCTGGCAAAAATGGCAGAATTGGGAACAGAATATAAACCAATATTTTTAGGCTACTTTTACTTTGTCCTTGTAATGGTTTGGATATTAGGTGTCTCCCAAAATTTCCTTTCTTAATGCAGGAATAGTCAGAGGTAAAATGAATAGATTGTGAGAGCTGTAACCTGATCAGTTCATCCTAGCTTGAATGGACTAACTCCTGAGGGTAACCACAGGCAGGCAGGGCATGGCTGGAGGAAGTGGGTCACTGGGAATGTGCCCTAGAATGGGTCATGTTCCTTGTGTTCCCTTTACTTGCTCTCTGTTTGCTGGCTGCTCTGTCCTGAGCTGCTTTCTTCCACTACACCCTTTCCCCATGGTGCTCTGCTTCATCATGGTGCTCATGGGCCCAGAGCAATGCACTCAGCTGATCATGGACTGAACCTCTGAAATCTTGAGCCCAATATAAACTTTTCCTTCTCTAAGTTGTTCTTGTTGGATGTTTTGGTTAAAGCAATAAAAAAAATGACTAACACAGTCCCCATGAAAAAAGATTCCAGATGTATAGATGTTGATCCTTACTTTTTTGACACTTCATCTGAACGATTTGATATGTAGGCCTTAATCTCTTTCCTAGCAAAATCCATTGTTTGATTCACCTTTGGGCCTATCTTTTTTCTTTTTCTTCCTTTTTTTGGGGGGAGACTGGGGATTGAACCCAGGGTTTGTGGATGCCAACCTACTTTTCAAGTATTATATATTCAATAAATATTTGTAGAGTTATAAATGCAGAAATAGTCTTGATCCATCCAAATAACAGTGAGCTCCAACCATCACTCAAGCAAGAAATTCTAGGAAAAGAAGTTGCCATTGCTGATTATAGACAAATAAACAAACAAACAAAAGAAATACTAAGTAGATTCTTCTCAGATATGAACAAAGATTTTTTTTTACCTGAAGTAATCACACTCACAATTGTTGGATCTAAATTCTGATATAAATCAGACATAAGGAATGGGAAAGTGGCAAATTCAGTTCACAGTCCTTCTTTGAAGTCTCTAGCAATGCTCTCAATTATTCAGTATTGTGTTCCTTTCTTCCTGCTCCCAATATACAAGATCACTGAATTAGCAGAACATTTTCTGGTGAGCAGCTGAATTCTAGGGCTACCATATGGGCTTTTGGCAAAAGGTGACAGTTTCCTGATGGACATATATCCAATGATCTTAGCAGGTAGCTCCCCATCACAATATCCTCCCTCACTGTCACAATAGACTTCCCTCACCGGGTCAGAAAGCTTGACAGTAGATTCCATATTATACTGTTAACCTCACACCCGATTTGTCCCCATTATGACTTTCAGGTCACCTTCCTCCCAACACAGATTTGTTGAGGGAACAATGTACAGGGAAAGTCTGAATGCTATAGTGATTTACATGATGTAGTCCTTTTATCTACCCCAAAATAGACTGCAGAAAGCCAGCAGCAGACAAATTGCCATCTTATGTGGCACATCAAAGAGGACAGGATAGTTGGGTGCAACTTGCAACTATCGACCAAATTAATTTGTAGTATTCACCCATCATCAAATGCACCTTCTGGAATCATGTGCCTCCTGGATATAATCTTTGTGACAGCAGAAATGGAGAATATGCAGGGAGCAATATATATTCATTATTCTTTAAAAGAAAAGGCTCGCTGGGATAGGAAGGGCTGTGGAACAGCTGTTTCTTCCCAGTTTTACACATAAAAGAAGCCTATATGTAAAACACCTGTAGAGTAAGGATTATCTAATATGTTTACCATAGGTCCGCTGCTCGGTATATTGCTTATTCTATCCTGAGTCCAAGCAAACATTTTTAACAAATGGAAACCTACCATTTGTAGACCTGGAATCTGACCACCACTGAACTTATTTGGTAGCCCTGAAAACCCTGCTATTTTTCTTTGATGTTACCCATGGGAGAATGAATTAATTCTGTCCAACCAACAGAATGAAGCTAGATTAGAAACAGGTTCAGGTTGATGTGTTCTGTTCTTTGAAATTTCCAGAGTGCAAGAAAGATTTTTTAAACTGCTTAAGAAGATAGGTAATTTTACTAGGGCTAAGCAAGACTATTCCAAGACTTATTTTCTGGTTCCTAATCCCTTAACCTAGAAACCAAAGCTTATAGTGAAAAGGACAGAGAGAAAGATAATTCAGTCTTCCCCGAGGAGACAGGTATGGCTCATTTTATTCCTTTGCTGCATGAATGAGGAGAAATTACGAAGGAGGAAGAGGAGGAGGAGGAGGAGGAGGAGGAGAATGCAAAATACCTGGGTGTTTGGAGCAGAAGGGGAATTTCACTGTATGCAAGAAGCAAGGGGGAGAATTAAATTCATGTCTTGAATCACATTACACTGCCCACAGATAATTGGGCACTAAGTTTCTTGAAGTCTACCTAGAGTATCAACTCCTTCTCTGAAGAAGGACCAATTTCTCTTTTCCTTTCTATAGTTTACAGAGCTTGATTTCTTATCTAAAACACTAGCATTCAGCACTGGAATGGCTTTGGCCAACATAGCCTCTTCTTTTGTGCCTGTTCCTGCCCACTTAGTGAGCCCCTGTCTCAAAAACAAAGGGCTGGGGATGTGGCCTGGTGGTAAAGTGACCCTGAATTCAATCCCCAGTACTATGGAAAAAAACAAAAACAAAAAACAGCACTAGAAGCCAGACAGTTTTCCATGGATTCTATATCTAATGAAGATATAGACAATAATTATTCCCTCTATCAGTTATATTTTGTCCTAAAAGTCAATATTTTTTAATAATTTCTAGGGTACGTCTTTAAGACCAATTATTGTAGCCTCAGTTTTTTGTTTTTTTTTTTGGTTGTTGTTTTGTTTTTTGTTTTTTTTCCCAGTGTTGGTATCAAACCCAGCATTCACATGCTAGACAAGTGTTCTACCACCAAAAAACACCACTAGCCCTGTGTAGCATCAATTTTTGAAGAAAAATTATTCAAATTCTATTATCTTAATGTCAAAATGAAGACTCAAATCAATAAACATAGTTGGCAATTCTGTCATTTGATACAAAGTCAGTCCCAATGGGTGGTAAATAAGGCCACATTCCTTTTTTCTGGATTTGATCTTAGGTTTAGAAATATTTTTGTTTCCCTCTGGTTATAAAAATATTTACCATATTTTTCTGGATTCTCATGTCAGGGAAAAAAATTTTTTAAAAGGTTGGGAAGCTGGGCGCAGTGGCACACACTTGTAATCTCAACAGCTCCCGAGGCTGAGACCGGAAAATCTCAAGTTCAAAGCAAATCTCAGCCATTTAGCAAGGCCCTAAGCAACTTAGTGAGAACCTGTCTCAAAATAAAAAGTGAAGAAAAGGGCTGAGAATGTGGCTCAGTGGTTAAGTGCCCCTGGATTCAATCCCTGGTACTAAAAAATAAAATAAAATAAAATAAAAATAACAGATAGGAAATGTTGGGGAGAGCCTGCTACAGACAGAGCCTACCTGCCCATTAGCTTCACATGGGACAGCAGCACACTAAGCCTGAAGCCCAGCATTAAGGATGTTTCTTTTCATTACTAAGAGTTTGGCAATCAACAAGAGGACCTCAGGGAAGCTACTCCCTCTAGCCTGTCCATGGTGTAATATGTCAGGAACTCCATGTGGGCAAAATAATCAGTGACAAGAATAGCCTGAGGAAAAAAATTATCTTTGTTCTTGAGATTTGCAGGACTAAAAAGCATCTCATGACAAGGCAATTAGGACCGGATGCACATCATCTGGCCTACCCACTGTGAGAAGGCACCCACCAGTCTGGGAATACCCACCAACTGCCTATTATAAACCACTTCTAAATCAACTTCCTGACAAGACAGACTTTGAGCAAGAGTTCTCCATCTTCTTGTCAAGTGAGCTTTTCAAATAAAGTTGCCTTCCTAGTCCTAACACCTTGTCTCTCCTGATTGGCCTGTCATGTGGTAGCAGCTGGACTTGGGTCTAGTAACAAGCCAGGTTTGGCTTTGCCATCTGAGTATGCTAATAGCATGTCCTCCTGACTTGAGGAAGGTCAGTTTGCTAGTTTCTGTTCTTTGCCATGTTCCATAAAAGGGAAACTTCCTGAATGCCCATTCCCTAATCTCAGTCTACCATAGACCAGGCCTACCTACAAAGCTAGTTATTTTTACTTCCAGGAAGATATTCAACTTAACATGTTCAATTCTTCCTCTAGGTCAGAATTTCTCAAAATTATTATTGGCAATTTGGGATAGATAAGTTTTGTTATGGGAGGCTGTTCTGTGCATTGTGGAATATTTAGCAACATCTCTGGATTTTACCTACCTGTGCTAATAGTACACCTACTCCCAAGTTGTGACCAAACTGTCTGCCTGTCTTTCTTTCCTTCTTTTTTTTTTTTGGGGGGGGGGAGACTTGGGATTGAACCCAGGGTGCTTAACCACGAAGCTACATCCCAAGCCCTTTTATGTATTTTATTTAGAGACAGGGTCTTGCTAAATTGCTGAGGCTGGCTTTGCGCTTGCAATTCTCCTGCCTTAGCCTCTTGAATTGCTAGGATTATAGGTGTGAGCCACCACCCCTAGCATTTCTTTCTTTCTTTTTTAAAAATATTTTTTCAGTTGTTTATGAACCTTTATTTTATTTATTTATTTTTACATGGTGCTGAGGATCAAACCCAGGCCTCACACGTGTCAGGTGAGTGCTCTACCACTGAGCTGCCACCCCAGCCTGGCCCCTAGCATTTCTTTCCTTCTTCCTTTTTCTTTTCAGTGCTGAAAATCAAACCCAGGGTCTCTTGCATGTTAGACAAGCACTGTAGCACTGAGCCGCATCACCAGCATTCATAATGAATTTAGATATTGCCAGATGTCACCTGAGTGTGGGGGTGAGGATCACTGCTATTACAATTACTTTAGATTTGGGAACATAAGGAACATAATTATAAAAATTCTTTTAATGATCTTGTCTACTAATTCCATCATCTGTGTCCACTTTGTTGAGTTTCAATTGCTTTTTCTTAAGTTTTTACTTCTTCATATACTCTATAGTTTTTTTATTAGATATCGGACCCTATGAATTTTACTTTCTTGGGTGCTGGATAGTTTTATATTTCTATAACTATTCTTGAGCTTTTTTCCTAGATTCAGCTAAGTCACCTGGGAGAAGTTTGATTTTTTTTTCAGGTCCTGCTTTTAAACTTTGTTAGGTGGGACCAAAAACATTTCATCTTGCCGCAGTCTGGCTGGGCACAAATCACGAGCCACTGAAGCAGGAACAAACTTTATTTCTGAACTCCACAAGCACACTCCACACACGCTCCCGGGAAAAATGCCGAACCAAGCCACGCGGCTCCTCCGGGGACACACTACTCCAACAGGAGATCCCTCCTCTGGAATTCCCTCCTATTGCACTTCCCCAACCAATGGGAACTCTCCTGGAGTCCCGAGAGAGCTCCAAAGTAGCAGGCCTAGGCAGACAGCAGGGGTCTAATCTCCAATTGAATGCACATCTTAACATTGAGAGAGAGGAGGGGAGGGGAGGGGAGAGGTGGGGAGGGGGGAGGGTGGAGGATGGGAAAGGCAGCGGAGCACAACAGACACTAGTATGGCAATTTGTAAATCAGTGGATGTGTAACTGATGTGATTCTGCAATCTGTGTATGGGGTGAAGGTGGGAGTTCATAACCCACTTGAATCAAAGTGTCGAATATGATATGTCAAGAAATTTGTAATGTTTTGAACAACCCACAATAAAAGATTAAAAAAAAAAAAAAACATAATCATTATCATCTCAATGGCTTGCTGGGGTCACCTTTCAACCAAAAATGCCATGTCATTCCTACTTGGCTATGGCTCTCAGCATCATCTAGGGTTAATTTTGTTTTATTACTCAAACAAGACTTTCTAGGTACTCTGCACAAAATCTGCTGAATTATGAGATTTTTCCAGTCTACATGGTAGGAATTGGGCCTGTGTGAACTCCTTATGGGTGTTTTTTTCCTCTAGGATCTAGTGTAGTTTCTTCACATGCATGTGCTGATAAGTACTACAGCTGAATACCTGATAGAGGCCCTGGACAGTTTTGGGTCACCCCCCTGCGCCCCCACCTCACCCCTCTCTAAGAAGCTTTTTCTTCTCTAATAATTTGTTTTGCAAACCAGCAGCTTTATTTCCTCCCAGCTCCCTAGACTCTTCTTGGGTCTCCACCCCTCCCCTGTGCCAAGCTGGGGCAGTCACTGGGTTCACTTGACTTGCTTCTCCTCTCTCAGGGGTCATTGTCCTTCATTGTCTTATGTCCAAAGTCTTGAAAATATTTTTTTTTTAAATATTTTGTATTATACATATTTTTCTCTTAGTTGTTTCAGGCAGAAGGGGATATCTGGTCTCTGTTACTCCATTTAGAAACAAGTATGTACTACATTAAAGTTTTTAATTTATTTGGAATTTATATGGGTGCTAAACTTTCTGAGTTATTGAATTTCTGAGAATAACTGTGCCTTTCGTTCTCACTGTTTATTGAAAACTTTTAACAGAAACAAAATTCTACACTTAATAATAATTTTTACTCCAAACATATTTCCTTTGTTTTCAACCATTCAATTTTAATAATAGGAAGACTAGTGTTTGATTCTTATTCCTTTGTAAATAACTTATTTTTTTCTTTGTACAGAGTTTTAGAATCATCTCTTATGATCTACTTAGGTGTAGATTTTTGAAAAACAGTGTCTGTAAAGTCATGAATTTGATAGAGTAATTTTAATATTACAACCTACCTACTATAAAATAAATAAATATATGATGATTGAGATAGAAAATTTGTTGATGCCATCTAAAACCATCTCCAGTGTCATCAGTGTTATCTCTGTCATCTTTTGGGAAAATTTGGGCTGAACTATAGAGTTAAGAAAAATTATAACTGATTATCAGAGAAATTTCTGAATGGGTTAAGATTACTGGAAATATTCTCCATGGGTTTTGATACTTTGGAGTTTTCTGTCTAGATCTGAGTCTGTGATTTTCATCATCTTTGACTGGACAATGTTACATAGAACTATTTTTTTTTCTATTTTTTACACAGAACTATTAAACTACAAAAAACTGATCATGCAGGGGCTGGGGTTGTGGCTCAGCGGCAGAGCGTTTGGCTAGCACATGCGGGGTCCTGGGTTCCATTCGCAGCACACAGTTATCTCATTCATAAAAAGGGTTAATGATGTCTCATATGATGGTTGTGAGAATTAAATAAGCCACTATATGTAAAGAGCTTAGTACCCAGAATGATGTTCATGTTGTTATTGGATATGAACAAACTTTGGAAGGAACAGAACAATAATAGCTATGACCAATTTGGTAACCCTCAAAATAAAGTCTGATATCTGCTGCCAGCCTGCCTGTTTTCAAGCTTGTCTCCATTATTCCTGTACATTTCTCTTCTTACATTTCAAGAAATAAAAGCTGTTTGGTTAGTTGCAACACTCTAGCAAATCTCACTAAAGCATCCCTAGCCAAAGTCTTATCCTTATTGTGCTAGACTGATTACAAAAACTCCTCCAAATTATCTCCTCCCAGCATCTTTATGATGTGACTATGTAGTTTCTCTCATCTAGAGATGGAGTCTATTTTTCCTACCCTTAACTCTCTATTGGCCTTCCTACTTTCTACAGAATGCAGCAGCAATTTCTGACCTGAATTCTTCATTCCTTTCTTGTGCTCTTTTGGAACTGTACCTTACCATAATAGCAAAGCCTGAAGATAAACCACTGGAGGATGAGGGTGCAAAGATGAATTACCTTGGCTATGCCCTCATCTCCCAACGGAACTACCAGCTGATCACAGTCACAAGTGAACTCAGCTGAGATCAGCCAAGCCCAGTCAGATCCTCAGAACTGCCTAACCGACTCATAGATTCATGAGCAAAAATGTTTCTATATGCTAAAATATATAAGTGAAAAAACTTCTAATAATTTCCATAATTGATTCTTGGCTATTGAATGATTATTTTTGTTTTGTTTGTGGTATACAGGATTGAACCCAGGGCCTTTCCACATGCTAGGCAAATGTTCAACCTCTGAGTTACATCCCATCCCTAAATGATTGTTATCTGGGGCCATTTGCTTGGGGATTGCTGAGCATACATATCCCACCCATCAAAATAAATTGTTCATCTGAAAACGTGCCCTTGTTGTATCAGGACATTGCCAACATGATCAACTCATATGCATACTCAAGTAGGAGATTTCCTCCATAATGTTTAGACAGAATTCACAGTTCTTAGCCACTAAGATTATGTAACAGTATCATAAGAAATTTTAAAGAAAAGAGTGTAAGTAGTTGTTCCATCTGCAGGACGAATTCTTATAATTGGGACCATTAGAACCAAAATGTTTGCATCACAAAAGGATTTGAGACCCAACTGGTTAGCCTCCTGTTTGGAAACAGTAGTTAATAGAACGAAATCTGAGCACTGCTGGAGAATGCACTGTTTCTTGGGAATAGTCCCTTTATTTTTATTTTGTAACAAGAAGTGATGTGATTATATTATGGCACATTTTCTCCAAGGTAGATGAAAACAGAATAACTTTCTCTCTGGGTTGCTGGCGTTTCCCTTATGATTTTAAGAATGATTATGACTTTTTCTCTTTCACTGAACTGAAACTCTGCCATCCTGTATTTTTAGGACTGGTCTTTTGCTCTGGGCCTCAGTTTCCTCATATGTAACATAATGTTATTCCCAGGTCTCTTCTATCCTTGTGAGTTCATGTCAATTTCAGAAACAATTTTTCCCTTAATTTTTGCTCTCATCAAACATTTATTTTATATTTATTATATTCCAGGCATTTTCCTAGTCACTGGAGATACAGCAGTGCATAATGACACATGACCTCTGCCTTCACCTTATTATAACAAAAATGGCAGCAAGCACATCAACAACAATATCTGATGTTGTGTTTCATTATAGGTTCCAAAACGCTTTTTTTTTTTTGGTATTGGGGATTGAACTTGGCCACGGGCACCGAACCACTGAGTCACAAACCCAGATCTTTTTTGTATTTTTTATTTAGAGAAGGGTTTTGTTGAGTTGCTTAGGGCCTCACTAAATTTATGAGGCTGGCTTTGAACTCTCAATCCTCCTGACTCAGCAACCCCCAAGCTGCCGGGCTCCAAAGCACTTTCACAGGCATTTTTATATTTGACCTTCACTGCAGTGCTGTTAAAGGGCTAGGACAAGTATTATAATCTGCATTTAACCTATGAAAAAATTCAGAAACAGAAATATTAAGTAAATTGGCCAAGGCTATGTGAAACTGTAGCCTTAGAACCACTTAGGAGCAAGATTTTTTTCCTGCTGTATTTGGGATTGAACCCAAGACCTTGTGCATGCTGGGCAATCAGTCTACCACTGAGCTACACCTCTAGGCCCAGAAGTTAGAAATTTTGGTTCTGATTATTATTATTATTTGGTGTTTTTTGTTTGTTTGTTTGTTTGTTTGTTTTTGGTACAAGAGACTGAACTCAAAACTCAGAGGAGATTAACCACTGAGTCACATCCCAGCCCTTTTATTTTATATTTTGAGACAGCATTTCACTAAGTTGCTTAGGGCACTAAGTTGCTGAGACTGGTTTTGAATTTGTGGTCCTCCTGTCTCAGCTTCCCAAGCCACTGGGATTAAAGGCTTGCACCACTGTGCCCACCTCATCACAATTTTTAAAATGAATGTTATAAAATATTTCAAGCATGTTCAAAACTAATAATACAATAATCTCATATACCTATAACCCCAAATTTAAGGCTATCAAGATTTTGGCCACATTTTCCACTTGTTTTTCTTTGTGGAAGTATTATAAGCAAATCCCAAAGATCATGCCATTTCAACACTTTATACTCAAATATAAATCTTTAAAAAGTAAGAGTATTATCTTAATGAGACTATAGTTCCACTTTCAAACTTAATAATATCAATGAAAATAATTACTTTGTCTCATTTAGATATGTCTTTGTGGGTGTGTATGTATGTGCAACGGGTATTGATCTCTGGGGCACTCAACCACTGAACTACATCCCCAGATCTTTTTGTATTTTATTTAGAGACAGGGTCTCACTGAGTTGCTTAGTGCCTCGATGTTGCTAAGGCTGGCTTTGAACTTGCGGTCCTTCTGCTTCAGCCTTCCGAGCAGCTGGGATTACAGTTGTGCGCCACTACACACAGCTAAATATAATTCTTTTTTTTTTCCAGTTTTAAATGGACACAATACATTTATTTTATTTATTTATTTTTAAGTGGTGATGAGGATCAAACCCAGTGCCTCACACGTGCTAGACAGGTACTCTACCACTGAGCCACAACCCTAGCACTAGATATGATTCTTTTTTTTTTTTTAAGAGAGAGAGAGAGAATTTTAATATTTATTTTTTAGTTATTGGTGGACACAACATCCCTGGTTGTATGTGGTGCTGAGGATCGAACCCGGGCCACATGCATGCAAGGTGAGCGCGCTACCGCTTGAGCCACATCCCCAGCCCTAGATATGATTCTTGATGCTCCTTTAGGTAGAATGAAGCTCAAAAATCATTTTGCTATTCAGTCACACACTGACTGACTAACTAGCCAAACATAATATAAATTTGTCTTAAAACAGTAGCTTATTGGTTTCATCTCTCCTTTCCCCAAAGCCTTTATTTTATGTTAGGGAATGCTGCCTCCCTTTTTTCCTTAGTATCTCAGTCTAATTATTCTAATGTAAGAGAATACCTGAGACTGGTAAATTATAAAGAAAAGGAATTTATTTATCACAGTTCTGGAGGATGAGAAGTCAAGGATCAAGGCATTGGCCTGTTCGGTGTCTATTGAGGGCCCAGTCTCTGCTTCAAGATGAAGCCTTGCGCTGGGTGCGATGGTGAACACCTGTAATACCAGCGGCTCCAGAGGCTGAGGCAGGAAGATTGGGATTTCAAAGCCAGTCTCAGCAAAAATGGAGGAACTAAGCCACTCAGTGAGACAATGTGTCTAAATAAACTACAAAATAGGGCTGGGGGTGTGGCTCAGTAGTTGAGTGCTCCTGAGTTCAATCTTTGGTACCCCCCCCCCCCCCCCCAAAAAAATATATATATATAGCCTTGAATGCAGGTGCAGTGGCACATACCTATAATTCCAGCTACTTGAGAGTCTCAGACATTAGGATCTCAAGTTCTAGGCCAGTCTGGGCAACTTAGTGAAACCCTGCTCCAAAACAAATGGAGCTACAAATGGAGCTAAGGAGGAAGCTCTGTGGTAGGGCACTTGCCTAATATGTACAAGACTCCACCACAGAAAGAAGAAGAAAGAAAGATGAAGCCTTCAATGTCCACTCCTGCAAGCTCTTTTTATAGCACCATCAAGTTCTTTTAATAGCACCATTAATCCATCCTTGAGGGCTGAACCTTCATGACCTCACATTTTCATTAGGCCTCATCTTCCAGCACTGTTGCAATGGAGATTAAGCTTCCAACACACAAATTTAGAGGGAACAAAAACACTCAAATGATAGCACTTAGTGACAGAATTTTTAGCTAGAAACTTGGTCACAAGGAATAAAGTCTTCCTGCAGCTAGATGTAGCTAGAGGAGTAAATTTTAGTACATGAAATGTTAACTGAAGTGTTGAATTGAGCTTCTGGAAATGTTCTGAAGGAGAGAGAGCATATTTTCTTTGCTGACTAGAAGGTAGAAGCAGTAGCTGGAATTTAAGCATCATGACCTAAGTAAAACAGGTGAGGCGTTCAAGAAAGAAACAGATCCCTGAAGGTCATGAAGTTATCATGTCAGTTTAGAAGGATATTTCTATCCTCCGAATTTCAAGCCAGTGTTATTTATCTTTATCTAATTGTTTTGACATAGGTAGCCAAACACACACTAGCTTTTACATATTTCTGTATAGTTTTTTCCTTATCCCTCAATTTTGGTAGAGCTAGACACAGAAAAATGGGTTAGTTCTTCAGCTAATGACTCTTCAACTAACGTAACTATTAACTGAGTTGTATTCCATAAAACTTAATGTTTTAAAATGATAAATGTTGGGCTGGGATGTAGCTCAGTGGCAAAACACTTGCTAAAATGATAAATGTTAGCCGGGGGTGGTGGTACACGTCTGTAATTCCAGTGACTCAGAAGCTGAGGCATGAGGATCAAGAGTTCAAAGCCAGTCTCAGCAACTTAGCTAGATCCTAAGCAACCTAGTGAGATCTGGTCTAAAATAAAAAATAAAAAGGGCTGGGGATATGACTCAGTGGTTAAGTGCTCCTGGGTTCAGCTCCCAGTACCAAAATAAAGAAGGAAAGCAAAAGGGGGTGGGGGAGAAGGATCGGGAAGGGAGGGAGGCAGAGAGGGAGAAAGAAAGGAAAGGAAAGAAAGAAAAATGTTCACCTTCCAAAACTCTTTTCCCTTGGGACCAGCCTTGCTATATAATGAACATCATTTCTGCCTTCTTAATTAATAAACTACACAAATATACCTATTGTTTGCTTCTTAAAAGTGTTCTGTTCCTAAAGTTTGAAGAAAAAGATTTGGAAAAGGGTGGGAGAGGACTGAAATTCTGAATAACAAAAATTGGATGTTCAAACAAGCTCAGACTCATGACCTGCCTCAGAGCTCTGAAAGCAAATCACAGATTTCAGAGCTAGTCTGGGTGAACTACAGTGAGCTGTCACAATTGATGTAGTCATTATCAGAAGATCACAGTATATGTACAGAAGTTCAAATATTGTCAACAGTTCTACATTTAGAAGATTTTTTTAATGTAATTTTACAGCTGGAAAATCAACCCCTGATGGCATTGTGAAATAGGGCCAGAATATTAAAGTGTTTAAACATGGGTTTTTAATTTATTAACCAAACATTAGACCATTTTCTCAGTCGCAAAAGAAAAAGGAAAAAAATTGCAAAATATCAAAGAAAAGTATTGAGTTTTTTTTCAAAGATGCAGGCTGATTTCCACAAATCTTTGGATTATGTCATCAAATGGAAGCTAATAAAAAAGAATGCACAACCAAGATATTGATATTATTTTTAATCAATAATTCTCTACCAGAACAATATAGCAAATTTTATTTTAAAGTCATATGAGTGATTGAGTGATTAGATCATCACCCTTAGTTGTGGTTCTTTGAGCCAATAAGAAATTCCAGTAGAATTCTGGACTGACTGCCGTTCATCTGCTTATGAGAAATTCAAAGAATTGTAATGCACTTACTAAACTATACATGTGAGAACATAATGTTAATTAAAACATTGCAAATCTTACATTTTTTAATTTTTAAATACCTGAGACAGTAAAAAATCAACTGTCAAATGGCAATCATCTGCACTCAGGAAACTCCTTTTATATATATATATATATATATAAAGAAAAAAGAAAAATGTTCACCTTCCAAAACTCTTTTCCCTTGGGACCATCCTTGCTATACAATGAACATCATTTCCACCTTCTTAATTTATAAACTACACAAATATACCTATTGTGTGTGTGTATATATATATATACACACACACAAATTTATGCCAATAAATTTTAGGGTATATATACACATACATACAATAGGTATATTTGTGTAGTTCATATATATATATATATACATATATACACACACACACACACACACACACACACACAATTGCAGACTGTATTTTTCTAAAAGTGGTTATTTCCCAAGTGTTTCTTTTTACAATGTGACCTTAACATTTCTCCCAAAGGAGAGATGGAATTTATGTCCTTTTCCCTTAAACATGGGCAAAGATTTGTGACTGCCTCAACCAAGAGAGTACTGGAGAACCATGCTATGTAAATTTTGAGGTCAGATCACAGAAATGCCAATTGTTTCATCTTGCTCTCTGGGAACAGTCTCTGTAGGAAATCATCTGCATACTATAAGGAACTCCAAACCAGCCCATTGAGAAAGACCACATTTGAAGGTGGCCCAACTGATGGTCAGCATCATTGGTCACATATGGAAGTGAAGATGAATTTAGTAATTTCAGCTTCCAGTCCTTGAATTCTTTCCCAGTCTGTGCCCCACTCTAAGCCTTTGAGACTTTCCTGATGGTGTTTTATTTATCTATGGATCAATCGATCAATCTATGCATTTACTTATTTAGTTTTGTTTTGGTACTGTAGATTTCAACACAGTGATATTCTACCACTGAGCTGTATCACCAGTCCTTTTTTATTTTTTGTTTTGAGACAAGGTCTTGCTAAATGGCCCAAACTAGCCTTGAACTTGTAATCCTCCTGCCTCAGCCTCCTGAATCACTGGAATTATAGGCATGTGCCATCATGCCCAGCTCCACTGAAGCTTTAGATGTCCTGGAGCAAAGATAAGTCATTCCACTGAACCCTACCTGAAATTCCTGACCCACAGAATCTGTGAGCATAATAAAAAAGTTGCTTTATGCCAATAAATTTTAGGATGGTTTGTTATTCAGCAAAGCAATTGGAATATACATGTTACTTATAAGCAATATTAAAGATAATACTCTTAATTTCTATAAACTTCCCCTGGATAGAATCATAATAAACTTCATATAGTTTCAAAGTAGCCTTCAAATGTAAAATAAGAAAAAGGCTGGGAGTATGGTAGTGCTCTGTGGTAGAGCACTTACCTAGCATATGCAAGGCCCTGGGTTCAGTCCCCAGCATTACAACAACAATATTTGACCCTTATTTTGCCCATTAAAGAAGACCAAGGCAAGGAAAAGTTGCCATTCATTCACCACATGCATTATTATTAGCTAGAACTAAGACCTTCTGTCTTTCAGAAATCTTTTCTCCAAAGTAATGCTGTCAGCCAAATTAGTCATATTTCATTTTTTTTTCAAATTTATATCATTATGAGTAATTTCTATCTTGAGTTCTAGGCCCTTGACTCCCAATGTCAACTGAGCTTTCTACTTGAATATCCTACTATTATTACAAACATAGCTGGTCTCAAACCAAACCGAAGGTCTTCTTTGTAAATCTGAAAGAGAATAATAAAGAAAATGATACAACATGTTAAAATCTGGTGACTGTGAATATAATAAAGGGTAAACAAAGTGTATCTTTGTGTAATTTTTTTTCCAGTGTGAGGATTGAACCCAAGGCACTCTACCATTGAGTACATTCACAGCCTTTTAAAAAAAAATATTATTATTATGGAAATTCCTAATTTCCTCACTCTTCTACCTAATTAATTACTTTGTCTTTATGTTATTGTAGACATTTTCTTTTCTTGTTTGTCTTCCCAATATTTAGTACCCCTTCTTAACAGTGTAACAGTGCCAGAGGCATGATTTTCCTTTGGAGAACCATTCTTCTCCAGTTTTGATCTTGTATAAGGGTGTGATTCTATCCCTTCCCTGATTCCAAGGATGGAAATTTAACTCAGGTGTAGCATCTCCCAGAAGGTCAATAAAGAAGCAGGTTTTTTTTTTCTTTTAATTGTTCAAGTAGTTAAGAAAAAGTCCTGATACTATACTGGTTCTGCTCTTCTTTCTTGCCTTAGAAGAAGAAATATGCATATATTTGCTAGCAAATATTGTTCATGGTGAGCTTACTATGAAAAAAATATTTTTTGCAAATAGAGTTGATTTTCTCTTTTTTTCAGTTGTCAGCCTGGCTCAAAATATAATTCCTCAAGTTGAAATATTATACTTTAGTAGGGCAATCTAAAATATAGTCCCAAGCTGGACTCTTCATTCTTTCAAACTTGGTTGAGCCATTATATTGCAAACAGTGACTTCCTTTTTCAGAATTTTAAAATTTATTTATCTTTTATTTTTTAACTTCTGCAAAATGACTAAATAAATAAATCCCAGGAGGCACCCCGCCCCCGGGGGGGGGGGAAGGAGACATCTTACTAACAGAAGCAGAACCAGCACTTCTTTTGCCACTTTTGATTTATGTACACCATAGCTTCAGGTTTTGAAACTTACCTTCCTTTTGAGGTTAAGGCAGGAGGATCACAAGTTTGAGATCAGCCTGGGCATTTTTTTTCTGATTTTTTAAATTGTTTTATTTGTTTTTTTTTTTTAGTTATACAAGGCAGTAGAATATATTTTGACATATCATACATACATGGAGTATATCTTCCCATTTTTGTGGTTGTACATGATGTGAAGTTACACTGGTGGTGTATTCATATAAGAACATAGGAAAGTTATGTCTGATTCATTCTATTGCCTTTCCTATTCCCATCCCTCCTCCCTTCCCCTCATCCCCCACTGTCTAATCCAGTAAACTTCTATTATTCCCCTTGACCTTTCCCTTTTGGGGATTCAGCCTGGGCAATTTAAAAGGGCTAGGGATGTAGCTCCATGGTGACGTGTTCCTGGATTCATTCCCAGTACTAAATGAATTAAATAAAGAAGGAGAAGGACCTAGAGTTATCTGCGTTAGGGAACATGATGGCAAGGGGGATTTTGTTGAAACGCAACAATTGTTTGCCAACATTCAGAGTCCAGTTGCTCCAGGAAGTCCTAATGCACACCTTGTTCTCCTTGTTTATTCTTCTCTACCTCCTTGAAATGTCAACACATAGCTTATGAAATCTACAAAACTCAATGCAGTATGCACCACACCCTCTCTCATTCTGTTCTCTCGCTAACCAACACCATTGCCTTCTTTGGCAATGGCACACCTATCAGGTATTTCCAGAAAGATTTCACAGTAGACTATTGGCTCTTCTACTCCCTTTTTTCCTCTTGCTAAGTCCCCAGGGACTGATCCAATGCCCTTTAAACATCCCCCCTCTTTTTTTCTTTTTGTCCACTTTCTTTTAATAAATGAAGCCTTTAGATTGTTTTAGTTTTTCTTCTCACCTAGAAGCTCCACTGTCAGGTTGAGGCCCTTGTATGGTATCCAGTGATCAACACTGAATTCCATCCTCACTGGTATTTGCTCCTTGGAGGTGAAAAAATAAATGTTTTATAAAGCTCAAATTGGCCTTATCAAACAAAACATCTGCTAGATCAGTGAATGACTGGTGACAGCAGGAGACAGCAGTGCTGGCCTCTCCAATAGAAGTCACTGCAGTTAATGGAAGCTATTATGGGAAAATTCTGGCAAGAAGTTTTCTTTTTCTTTCTTTCTTTTTTTTTTCTCCTCCAGACAGCTAAAAAAAATTTTTTAAAGAAAAAAATGTATTCAGTTGCTAGGGTAACTGTGGTTTCAAAACTACTGTAACAAAAGCCAGATATCACATATCAAACTACCAAATTGTTAATTTGACTGGTATTATAAAATAACTACTTGAAAGAGATGTTTTCTCCTTATCTAGCTATAGAGAACAGAAGAAAGTGGAGAACAAGAGGAAAATGAAGGAAGAGGTAAAAAGGAAACTGGTGAATTTGTTTAAGAAGTGTTTTTTGCCTTTCTAAACATTTGTTGGAAATAAAAATCCCTTTATGTTAGATGCATTTGCATGCAGGAATTATTTAGTCAAATTCAAAATATGAGGAAGATACTGGAATATCTTGTTTCTGATGTTCTCTACCCAAATTTCAAACCCTGACTGGGTTTTACCGGAATGATTTTCTGTGGGTGCTTGGTCAAGAAACTGGTTACTCGGAAGAGACATGCATGTTCTGAAATCTCTTATGGATGATTGTGTTTTTCTGGGTTTTGCTTCTTATTTCTTGATTTCAAGGGAATATAATAAAGCTGTTAAGTGCTCAGATTCTAGAGTCAAACATAGCTACGTCCGAATTCTTTTTCAAACTTTTTCAAACCTTTACTAAATTCCTTTAACCTCTCGGAGCCTCAGTTTCTTCATTTTAAAACAGGTATCAGAGCCAGGGAATAGTTGGGCACGGCTGCAATCCTACCTGCTCTGTAGGCTTAGGCAGGAAGGCTGCAAGCTCAAGGCCAACCTGGGCAATTTAGTGAGACCTGGTCTCAAAACAAAAAGAGAGGGGGCTGGGAATGTAGCTCAGTGGTAGAGTATCCCTGGATTCCATCCCAGTATGGCAAATATGTAAATGAGGCTATCAGATCAAAGGACTGACTTCAACAAATTAATTGTAAGGAAAGAAAAAGAGAAATAGAGTCTCAATGTAAAAAAGAAAAGAAAAAAGAATGGAGAGGGACCTACAGAGTAAAAGAGACAAGAGGCAATCAACTAAATGTCATGTGTGGCTATTTAGATATAATTAAAAATAATTGTAGGGTGGGGTTGTAGCTCAGTGGCAGAGTGCTTGCCTAGCACATGTGAGGCACTGGGTTGGATCCTTAGCATTGAATAAAAAATTAACAAAATAAAGGCATGATGTCCATATCCAACTACAAAAAAATTGTAGCTGGACATGGTGGGGCACACCTGTAATCCCAGCAACTCTGGAGGCTGAGGCAGGAGAGGCAGGAGAGCCACCAGTTCAAAAACAGCCTCAACAACTTAGCTTAGGCCCTAAGCAACTTAGCAAGACCCTGTCTCAAAAAAAAAAAAAAAAAAAAAAAAAAAAAAGACCCTGTTTCAAAATAAAATATAAAAAGGGCTGGGGATGTGGCTCATTGGTTAGTCACCCCAGTTTCAATTGCCCATTACAAACAAAACAAAACAATCCAACAATTGTAAAAAAATCATTTATGAGCCACCTGGAGAGAGTTGAATATTGACTAGATATTTGATAATGTGAAGGAATTATTTAAAATGTGTTTAGGTATAATTTATAACATGATATTGTGGGGTTTTTAAATTATCTTTTGATATTTTGATACATATTGGAATATGTACAAAGAAAATGATATGATGTTTGACATTTGCTTCAAAACTAGGAGGAAATCAATGGAATACAAATGAAACAAGTTTGACCAGGAAGTAACAATTATTGATGCTACATGATGGACATTAAGGAGTTTCTTAAAGTATTCTCTCTACTTTTAATATATATATTTGACATTTTCTATAGTAAATTTTTTTTGGGGGGGGATACTGGGGATTGAACTCAGGGACACTGAACACTGAGCCACATCCCAGTCCTATTTTGTATTTTATTTAGAGACAGGGTCTCACTGAGTTGATTAACACCTCGCTTTTGCTGAGGTTGGCTTTGAACCTGCATTCCTCCTGCCTCAGCCTCCAGAGCCACTGGGATTACAGGTGTGCACCATTGCACCTAGCTATGTAAAAATTTAAAAAGAGATATCATTCATACTTATCTGATAATTATTGATGAATTCAATGAAATGCTGTATGTAATGCACTTAGCAGAGTGCCTGGAATATAATAATTGCTCAATAAATGTTTGTTACTCCTGTTAGAAACAAGGCCCTTTCTTTCCCACATACAGAACTATGGAAGCCAGACCAGGAAATGTATTGCTGACTGTGGCTGCTAACCTTACTTGTTTCAAAATAGGCAGCTGCTAGCTGTTATTGCATTCTTCTTCACCTAATCAGATTCTGTATTAGGCCCTGTGCTTCCCCCCACCCCCCACCCCCCACACACATACTATAATTCTGTTTTAGAATGGCTGTAGATTTTGCTTTAGTTTCACAGGGTTTTAATTAGGAATACTATTTCAATGGAAAGTGGAAGCCAACAATGTTTTTTAGCTCAACTACTAATACTGAGCTCATTGCTAAAAATTTCTCTATATAGTTTTATGGTTAACCTTCCTAAGAATTCTTGAAATGAGAGGAGAAAACTGACAAGATTTGAGGCCTGCAAGATCACAGCATTATGTGGTGGGCCTTAGCTCAAACCCAGGTCCTGAGACCTCCAAAACGCTGCCCATCTAGGATTCCCGGCTGTCAGCTGTCTTTCTTTATATTTCCTTGTCCTAGTAGAAAAATAACTACAACCCAGAAAAGGCTGACATTCCCAATCAAGACTCTGAAACCCTGTTCATGGGTCCTGTGACTGAGAGGCAGCCCTGGTGTGGACAAGGTGGTGAAAGATCTGCATATCTGATAAGAAGAGTCTCAGTCTTAGAGTAGTTTGGGGCCCTGCAGAGGGAAGACTCAGAATGAGATTATAGAAAGAAAAAAGCTTTGAGGATTACACTGACATTTGTGTTTAATTTCCCTCTTATTTCAAATGCTATGCAACTTTTACAGGAAGAAGAAAGCAGTTCTCATATACCCTATTCGAGAACCGTTCCACTTCAAAAATTAAAAACAGCCAGCTACCATCCAATATTGTTGGCCCTAAATTCAAACTCCAGCTGTAACTTAGTTTAGGAGTTGTGCCGACACCCTAAATTTGCAAATGATGAGAGTTTAGAATCCTGCTTACATAAAGCGGGACAATCCTTGTAAGGAGGGTGTCTGGTTACAACCGGAGTTATTGGTTGTTTAGACCCAACGTTCCCAAGAATAGAGGGGAGGGAGAAGAACCAGGAGAAACCGAAATTCTCGGCAACCAAGTTGCCTAAGGAGAAGTGTTAGTGCCTCAAACTCGAAGGTCAGCCTCTTGGGTCCCTTTCCACGACACCAGGAGAGGTTGGATTATTTCCGCAGCCGCTTGGAAGATTCCCAGCTAACCCTTTCCCTGCCGAGGCCAAGAGGCCCTCACTCCAAGGCTAATCCTGCAGCAAGGAGCCAAGCTGCAGTAAGGAGCCCACATCACCTCTAGTTGAGGCAGACCGCCCACCGTCTGCTGTGAGTCCCTTACCTTTTCCCCAGCGATAAACTAAGGTCTTCTTAATTAGGAAACTATAGCTATTTAAGAAGAAGCGCAAATAGCTCGCGCTGCGCGCACCCGAGCGTGACATGCTCCACAGTCCCGGCACCCCGCCCCAGAGCAAGGAACTCAGAGCCTCGGAGCAGAAGGGGTGGAGAAGAGGGAGCTAGCGTGCGGGGGCCGAGGTGTCCTGAACGTGGGGGCAACCCGCCTCTGGGCCCCGCCTCCAGTCTTACCCCCAGGCTGGAAACTGCTAAGTGAACTCCCCTCCTCAAAGCGGCAGATTTAGGAGGAGGGGTCGAAAGCCGTAGGAAGGGGGCGCTGAGCTCTGGGTTCTACCGCTCCGAAATCTGGCTCTGTCTCCAGGCTGCCTCAAACCCCGGGGCCGCCACGCGCTCCGCCTAGGGCACGGGTTGGGGATCTTGAAGTTCTTTTCTTGAACTGATGGAGCCGGCCCTCGACCCCTTGCAGGGTGGAGATTTCTTCCATTCCCCCTTCCTGGTTTCTCGGGTCGGAGGAAAGATGTGGAATTGGGTTGGAGTGAATATTCCGCGTGCTCTATAATTACGCACACACTGAAATCTTCACCGTTGACTTAAGTTACTTGGCGTTGCGAGGGTTGGGGCCCTGCATATTGATTAAACGTAACCTCTATTTACCTAAACAATAAATGTAGAGATTAGCAACGTTCACTTGATCACAATAATGGGGTTGACAATTAAGGGGCAATGTAACCCAGATGTAACCGAGCCTATGAAAGACGTGCAAGCGGGCAGCGGACTTCTTGCGGAGGGGCACTGGGGGCGGGT
>NW_026000037.1:60416203-60424641 GCF_001458135.2 Marmota marmota marmota
TGTGTGTGTGTGTGTGTGTGTGTGTGTGTGAGAGAGAGAGAGAGAGAGAGAGAGAGAGAGAGAGAGAAATCATAATCCACCTAGGAAGGTTTCTAATCCTGAGCTCCCATCGCATATTGGCTGCAAAAGACACATGCATGTTGTTTCTCTGCTCTCTTCTGCGTCCCATAATTAATCCGGAATGCTTCCTATTCCACATTTAGGATAGGAAGGAAACAAAAGGATTTGTCCCAAACACCCATGAACAAGCCAGGACGAAGCTCCTTCCCGCCAAACTAAGGCGGGGAAATAAACAGCGCCTGCCCAAGGCTCTAGGCGCGGGAGCCCGGGAGAAAACTAGGCTGGTTAAGAGGATCTGGAGGCTCCGAAGGAGGGAGGCAGGAAGAGACCCAGAGAGAAGGTTGGGAAGGAGAAGAAGGAGGAGGAAGAGGAGGGACCAGCAGGGGCGGAGTCGGACTGGGGTGCTGGGGTTCCGTTGTAATCGCCCCCTCCCTGCCCAGGTACTTTCCACCCCTTGGCCCCTTCCCCCATTTTAAAGCTGAAGGCAGACCAGGAGAGGAGGGGGTTAGACAAAGGGAATTCTCCTCCTCTGGGACGGGTGAAGTGCGTCTGTCCTCTCCTTGCAGGCTCTGGAAAAACTGGCAGGATTTTTCTTGTCATGAAAAGACCTAGGAGTGCAGCGGAGGAGACAACTACAAACAGACTTTGGATTGGGAAGGAGGGCGGGAGGACGGGGGCGGGGGCCAGCTTTGATCGCCTCAGCTCTGTTGTAATTTTGTCCCCGCAAGATAGATTAGCTGGAAGTCAGCCCCAGCGAGGAGTTCCGTTCAGCGGAGTCCCCTCCCTCCTTACCCCCCTCTACCGCGTCATCTCACTCCCAGAGCTTGGTCCCTGCTCCTCCCCAAGTCTCGCCTGAAACTTCAAGGGCTAATGATTCTGTGTACCCGCAGTGATCAGGAGGCCACACAGTTCTCCAACCCTCCGTTAAACAAATATGTAAGTCATCCTCCCTGTCTCCTGGGACAGACCGGAGGAAAGGAGGCAGCTGGGACCTCTGCTGGCAGTGTCCTCCGCTAGGGAAGTGGTGTCTCTGTGACCTTCCGCTGCTCGGCACGGTCTCGGTCTCCCTCTCCCTCAGCTCTTCCTTAGAAGAAAGAGGGGCAAAGAATATGCATCTCGCCACCCACCGGACAAGCCGGGGAACCTATGTCTTTGCTTGAAAAGTTTTCTAAATAAATTACTCTGGTGGTTCTAAGCTGTGATGAACAGAGACCAGGACCGGCTCTTCTCCACCATCGCGTCACGGATATAAAGGATATGGAGGCATCCTCCCCCACCTCTTTCTTTCTTCCTCATATAAATCAGCCATATAAATCATTCGCATTGTTTAAGGTACATTGATCAATCTAATGGCTTGTAATAGGCTCCTAATTGCCACTTGCAGAAGCCTGCAGGCTCATGTTTCTAGGGGAAAAGTTCTGAATGCTAGCCAAGATCCACCTTAAGCTTAAGACTGGGCCATTACAGAACCCAGGAAGAGCACCAGGATGGCTCAGTCACTCCAGTCTCAGCGCTTCAGGGGAGGGAAGAAGGGAGTATTACTGGGGATATTTGCAATTTTTTTCTTCCAATTTTCAGTTCCATATCAGTAATTCATTGATGAGCAAAGCTTAAGCTGCAATTTATTGATTATTGTGGACTGAAGATCATTTTTTTTAAGTATCAGACAAGAAACCTTCCTTATTTTCAACCCTTGTGTTTGTATTGACAGTTAAAAACTTCCTTAGTCACAAACCAGTATGCTCTTAGTCATATCTTTTTCTTGTTTCTTTCAGTGGTAGTGGGAAATAACAAAGTGATGGTGTGGGGGATTTGTTAAAGAGAAGGAAGAAAAAGCCAAACTTTCTGTAGGAGAGTCCTGCAAGGTATGCCTGAATGGTTGTTTAACATGGTACAGTTGTGCTTTCTTCAATCCCTGGATGAAGGAAGAATGAGTTGGAAGTTGGAAGCCTCCTCAAAAGCTGCCTGTGACATGATTAAACTGAGGAGGCTGGTCCTTTGGCTAGGAGAAGATGACTAATGACCAGAATCCCGTGACCATTGGCTTTCTTGATATTAGTTTAGAATTTATATGAAAAAAGTTAATTATTGTCTCCAATAGAGTAGAGTTGGCTAAGGCAACAAATGTGGATCATTTTGATAGAGATGCTCTGAAAAAGAGGAAAGTCAACACTGAATTCCACATTTGCTTAGTTTGAGGACCCCTCTACCATGGTTGATGAGAAAGGGAAGAAGGTACAACCCTAAGCCCAATAGGCCTCCCATAGTTTTCTAGTAATGCAGTAAACAAATCTATGATGCTTGTTTAATAATCTTCCAATAATTGCAGTCATTAAAATCATCACACAGTCTACAGTCACCTTCCTTCCTTTGACACACCAGAGTCTTGTCTTTAATTGTTAATTCATTTTTGGCTCAGATAAACAGATCAAGGCAAGCTTAAAATATATGGCCCAAATACATCTAGCAGCAGAAAATTTAAATGTTTGGACTGTACTTGACAGACTAGGGCTTTTTAATTTCTCCAGTAGATCTTATAGAGGCAAGAAAGATTTGCATCTCTTACTACCTGTAAATATCAGTGATACCTCTGAGATAGAAAAAAAAAGATGAAAGTCTCATTGGCCTATTGATTCTTCCTGGCTCTTTTATTTGCAAGGGTTGGACTGGAAGGAGGGAGAGCATTATAGAACAAATATTAAATGAAAGCTCAACAGAAATTGTGGGAGAGTTCCTCAATTTTCAATTAATTTTCTTGATCCATTTGATCTCAATTCGGGTGCTTTTAAAGATATAAATACATGTTAACCATAAAAGATTCCCTTCTAATCAAAGGCTGCATTTCATTTTCACTCACATCGACAAATTCCAACTGCAGAAAGGATTCACCCGACTCAACAGGCGTTAGGAGACTGTACTGGGCTTCCTTGCCTTTGCTCATGGCAGGCGAAGATGGCACACAAGGGCATCTTTTTTTCTTTTTTAACTCAAGTTATTAATATGTCTCCCCAACTCCCACACGGAGCTGACCTGATAATCACTGCTGTAGTGTAGATCATGCAAATGAAAAGCATAATTAATTGCGCAAACGATTCAAAAAGAGAGCTCTGTGGCTTAGCAAATAAATAAATAAAGGCAAGTGGGAGGACAGGTAAATGCTTTTTGCAAGCTCCTCTCCCTCTTACCCCCAACCCCACTCCACATCCTGGTTCTGGTGGCCCGGACTTCGACTGCAGCCAGCTCTGCCAAGGCGAGAACCTTGAGTTCATCCTCTTTCACTGCCTCCCCTCCCGCAGATATTCTCCATTCTCCTCAACTCCATCCCATGCCACCCCGGTGCTGTACATCCGCTGCGAAACTCTGCTTCTGGTCAAAACTCCCCAGGAGACTGGGCAGCTACCTAATATTTACCCAGCTACAATACCGAGGAGTGCAGACAATAACTGGTCTTCCTGCTCGCTACTCTGCTTAGTGCATCAGGGAAAAGCATTTTATCTGTAGCGTAGGAGCTCCAATTCTTCCGATCAGCGCTAAAGACGCAATTGTTTCCCCAGCTTTGCCTCTTTAACACAGCAACTTGAGCAGTTGCTCAGATCAAAGCTCTCTGGAAAGGCAAGATGGGAGAAACAATATTTGTTCAAAGGAAGTGAACTCTTCCCTTTAATTACCCCATTCTTCTTTATTAGGATTCATATTGAATTTTTTTTTTTTTGCAAAAAATTATGTTGATTTAACCATAGTGTATTTACGATGTAAATATATTCCAGGATGAAAACGTCACGGATCAATTGTAAAGGACCCGGATACATAATTTTTAAAAATCAGTTTCAGTGTATATGAGGTTCTCACCCCACTTTCTCTGCTCAGTCAGATTTGTTTATGCAGAATCGACATTTAATAGTGCTAATTGCACTCCAGTTAAATTGCCCTGATTGCAGAAAGGGAAGCAATTTTCATGCTCTCTGTCTGGGTTTGGAAGAAATTGTTTTATATTCACCTCTTTATAAAGAAGTGGAGATAAGGCACCGGGGCCTTTGCACAAATTGCACTTAGGGGCTGACTGGCAGCATTCAGGCGCTATAATAGAGCATTATTTGGCCGTTTTGAATAATGTAAAGCGTTTGCTGAAAGCTATTCTCCTGAAAATTGCTTTAACTTTTAAAAGGGTGATGATTCACTCCAAACCAGGCCTTTGTTACATTGTCATTATTTCCCCAAATGTTTTAACAGTCAGCTCAACACTTTAGCATAACACATTGATCTTTGTTTAAAAACTAGATTTTTTAGCGGATGAAAAAAATCTGTGTGTGGGGGGACTGGACTTCCTACGAAAAGATTTCCATGGGGCCCCACCTTAGAGTTGATCTGGCCCGAGTGTTTGTCTGCGTTCGTTTGGAAGATTTCCCTAACTTTTATTGTGATGCGGACGCGTGTCTAAAGGAATATCCGAATGCCCACGTCGAGAGTCTGACAGCTGCAACAACGTGGAAAACGGTGGGAGGGGTGGGGAGAGGAGGCGGAGAAGGAGACAAGCAGGGCGCTGGGAGCCCGAGGTGCCCGAGAGAACCGTTTTAAACGGTTGGCTTGAAAATGTCACCAGTGCTAAGTGGCTTTTCGGATTGTCTTATTTATTACTTTGTCAGGTTTCTTTAAGGAGAGGGTGTGTTGGGGGTGGGGGAGGAGGAGGACAGGGGAAACCTCTGCGCTTCTCCTCCTGGGCTGCACAGGGTGAGTCGGAAACGCCTCACTGCCACTTAACAATCCCTCTATTAGTAAATCGACGCAGAGACTCCACAGGAAGCCTAGGACTAGTCTCCCACTTCCAGGGCAGAAGTCACCTGTTGGGAACGGCTGCTCGGTCCCCCTGCCGGGCTTTCCAGCTCTTCCAGGCGGCTTGATTTCCCCTCAACCTTCCACCCCAAGTCCCTTAGGGGATTTTCACAACCCCACCCCCTCTCGGATTTCCGCCTTAGCCCCCCCAAGGGCACAGCGCATCGCTTATAGCCGCACTGGTCTTCTTTTCCCCCCTCTCTCCTTTTTCTTTCTCTGTCATAATTTGGTGCTTTCGCCACCTTAAAGTGTTAAGTGGGGGGAGCATTCTGAACAAAAGTATTCTAACAAAAAGAAGAAGAGGAGGAGGAGGAGGAGGAGGAAAAAGAAGAAGCAAAAGCGACCCACATAGCCCTCCCCACCCACGAAGTGTGCCAGGATACACACAGGCTCCATCTTAGGGCTGAGAGAAGCGCTACGGTTGTTCATGCTTTTGGGCCAAGAGATATTGCAAGAGAGGAGACAAAACACTGGGAGAACAGTTCCACATCCTCCTCATTTGCTCCCCCTTCTTGACAATTTGTCTTTTGCACATGAGCATTTGGGGTTAATTATTATTATTATTATTTAAGTGCAGGATGTGAGTTTGGAGGGGAATGAGCTTAAAACCAGTACCCAGGTTTGCCTGAGGGCGCTGGTATTTCTAGTTCAAAAGCAGCCTCTGACTACCCCAGAGAAGGAGAAAGTGGGGCCCAGAAAGAAGGGAAACTGTTCAGAGTTTGCCAGAGACTCGAGCACGCGTCCTTGTGTGTGTAAGGACACCTCTTTTCACACCAAGGTCTGGGGAGCGCTTCAGGATGATTCCAGAGTGCGGAATGTTGAAGGCGCCCACGTGTGGCCTGGTCGTCCGCGCTCGCGCGTGAAGGTCGGGGAGACGCTCTTTCACAAGTCTGCGAAATCAGGGCGCTCCAGGATGAGTCTATCTCTTAACAACGCACCCCAACCTTGCAGAGGACCCTCTAGGCCCTGATGGTCGGGCGTAAGCATAGGTTGGAGCTGGCACAAGAAAACTCGACTCCAGGCTGAAACGCGACATGCAAATCTTCGCTGGGTTAAACAAACAGCCAAGCAAGCTGCAGCTTCAGCGGGGGTGGCGATGGGGGCGGACGCCGCTCTCGTCGGTCTCTGTTTCCAAAGTTGTTACAGTGTGAAAATAAGCGGCTTCGTGCAGCTTGTTGTATGGGCTGATGCTTCCCACCCCCACTCCAGCCCCCAGCAAAACCTGGCAGATAATCAGTACGTCCCACTGTTTAGTCATATTTGACAACTGGGTTAAGTTGGTATCTAGGCGCTGGTGAAACCGTACAAAGGGTGCCCTCAATTACCACCAGAAGCTTCTGGCGTGAGTGGCACTTGTATTACCCCCCGGGTCAGAGGCCAGAGCGACAATTAGGAAGTCACTTAGACCGCTGGAGGGAAATGGCGGGATGCAGTAGGCTCCAGGCCCTCCCAACAAGTCTGTGGTTGTAGACCTGTATGCAGAGGCCTGTTTTTCTCCTCTCAGAGGAGCTGTCCCTTTACGCCCCCACCTTAATGTGACTGAGTAAAACTGAATCCGGTGAAAATAAGGAACCGGGTAATAGACCGACAATGATAAAACCTCGAGCGAGAATGATGGATAAAAGCTCAAGTTATGCTCCTCAGGCAAGAGCCTGGACACACAAAGTGAACGCTGACATTTCTCTCTGTACTTGGGCTCCCGGACTCGGCGCCCCCTCCCCTACTGCCTCCTTTCCCACAAGTGGAGTGGAATCGGACTGTCAGCCCTAACTTGCAACATCTTGGGGCAGCTGGGGTGGGGGAGCTTATGGCTCGGTCTCTACGGTACTTAAACCTGGCTCGATGCGTGTGTGTAAATTTTTAATTGCACTGTAATTTCTTCAGTCCCCAGCCCGCGCCCCCCACCCCCGCCCTCACCCGCAGACTTGACTGGCACGCGCCGGGAGCCCGGGCTCGGGCCCTTCGGCACGTCTGATTGGCTGCGGGGCAGCTCCCGTCTGCTCTGCCTGCGCCCTCATTGGGCGAGAAGCGCAGCCAGCGGCACTTCAAAGCGGGTGCTCCTCGCACTTAGGCTAGTTTAGCCGGCGGGAGCCCGGAGTCCGCTCGGCGCTAGCGCGGGGACACGGGAGCCGCGCGGGACCCGAGCAGTTTTTCAGAGCAGTCGCCAGGCTCAGCCCCTCTCCCGGCCCCGCCGCGCAGCTCAGAGACCTGCTATGGCCACGTCTATACTTGGGGTAAGTCGCAAGCGCGGCAACGCATTTGCTTGTTTTAACTAATTTTTCGTTATGGCTTCACCGGGTCCGCGACTCCCAAGGAACTGTTGCTGCTGGACCGCAGCTTCAGCTTATTTTAGCACTTTCCACATTTCCGGGATTGATTCTTTCAGAGTTATTGGAACCCAGAAGATGCTTTTATAAGAAAAGGGTTTCTTAAGCAAGTTTCTTTTCATTTGGTTTTAAAAGCTAAAGATTTCCCCCCCTCCTTGATTTATAGCCCATCCCCCCTTGCTTTGGGGATTGTTGCAGTTAGACGACTGTGGTGTTTCCAGAAAAGTCTTAATCGTTTTGCAGTCCATACACTCACCGTTAATAAACATTTACATTTACGCGTCTCCCCAGTTCGCCCCTGACTTTGAAAACCGTCGCTGGGCCGCTATCTTCATATTGTTTTTGTAATCGGTGTGTGTGTGTGTGTGTGTGTGTGTGTGTGTATGTGTGTGTGAATTTTAAAACCAAAATTTTCTATTTAAAAAACAGACAAGTCGTGTAGCAAGCCTTGGAAGAAGTGCTCCAAGTTTCGCCCATCCCTGGGTTGCAGTTTCGGCTACCTCCGCCCTCGCTGGGTGTTTGTTGTCTGTGTTTATCTTCACGCTTCACCCGGAAGGGCGACTTGGGGGCTTCTGGGAGAGAGTCTTAAGCCCGGTTCTAGGCAGGTTTTGCAGCAACTGAGGTGGAGAAAACCGAGATATTTATGATTTGTAGCCTCACCGAAGAATAACTTCCCGGCGCCCGGACCTTCGCTCTGGCAATCGCCTCTGCCCCGCGGAGGGCGCGGGGCATCCTCCGCGAGCGCGTGGGGAGGCGCGAGCCAGGGACCCACGGCACCCCGGGACCAGCTGTGGAGGACAAGGCTGCTCACGGGTGCACTTTGTGTCTCCCCCCACTTCCTCCTGCCCTCCTCCTCCTTGCTCCCTCCCTCACCCCACCCACTCTAGGAAGAGCCGCGCTTTGGAACGACCCCGTTGGCCATGCTGGCGGCGACCTGCAACAAGATCGGCAACACGAGCCCGCTGACCACGCTACCAGAGTCAAGCGCCTTCGCCAAAGGAGGCTTTCATCCCTGGAAGCGCTCTTCGTCCAGCTGCAACCTCGGCTCCAGCCTCTCAGGCTTCGCTGTGGCCACTGGCGGCCGTGGCTCGGGCGGCTTGGCGGGTGGCTCCAGCGCCGCCAACAGCGCCTTCTGCCTGGCCTCCACGTCGCCCACGTCGTCCGCCTTCAGCAGCGACTACGGCGGCCTCTTCTCCAACTCGGCCGCTGCCGCGGCGGCGG
>NW_026000037.1:60425392-60452008 GCF_001458135.2 Marmota marmota marmota
CGGCGGCTGCAGCGGCGGCCTCGGCGGGAGGCAAGGAAGCCCCGGCTGGCCCCAACGATTCTTAAAGGCTGGACGAGAAGCGCGAGCGAGCGAGTAGAGACACGGAAAGCGAGTGAGAGGTTCGGAGGGCGAGCTAGCGGGGCACGGGAGGGCGAGGGCTCCAGTGACGCCCCGAAGCCCGGATGGGCGCGAGGTGGAGCCACGCGCGGCGCCTCGGCCCTGGTTTGCCGGCTTAGCCTGGAGCTCCCCTCCGCCGTCCGCGCCCAGATGAGAATCGAACGCGTGGTCCAGAAACAAAAGCAAACCATCCTTCGACATAAACACCTTTTAACACTGCACACACAGATATATGCATACACCAGAGACCCACAACCTCAAGTATCCACACTCGTGCGCGCGCGCACACACACACATACACACATCCCTTACACAAACTTCTCAAGCGAAGAGCAATACACAGAATCGCCCCTTCCTCCCCCACTGTCCTTCTCTGTCCTTTTCTCAGAAAACTAGCCACCACCCAGCAAAGGACTGTCAGAACATTTGAAAACAAATGGACCTATAAAAACAGACCCTTTGTGTGGATTATATTATATATAAAATGCTCCAAGTCCTGCTTGATATCTACTTACAATGAGACTTTTTTTTTCCTAAAAAGGAAGCATCAAAAAAAAAAAAAAAAAAAAGGCTTAAGGTGAGAAATTAAACTGGAAGTCTAGCGACAGTTTCTCTGTATTTCATAACATCTGTATAAATAGGGTTCAAAAGATTGTGTTCGCTTTTATTTTCTTGTAAATGTTCATTGGAATAGAGTTTTTTTTTTTTCTTTTTGGTGAATTCCTGAAATTCAGGGAGGTTTTTTTTTTAATTTTCTGATGCACTTTGTGAAAGTCAGTATATATGTAAAAAGATATTTAAAATGTTGAGTTATCATTTCACTCAAACACGTAAGTTAAGGTCATCTAAAGAAATTAAATGCGTTTATCTGTATGAAGAAAATCTTGACATATTTTCATTTCGGTATTATTAAAGGACTCTGAACAATACACTTCCTTTTTTTATTTTAAATCCTGTTTCCCCCTTAATAACCTTTATGTGGTTGACTTTTTTTGTTGGGAAACAATTCCATTAATGTTAGTTGTAGGTAATGTAAAGTTTATGTGGGTTATAAAAGCCATAATACATATACATTTTTGAGAAGTCAAAATTATTTATTTGTATATCAACAGCATAAATTAAATTGGGTTATAAGAACGTGCAGTTGTATTACTTAATGGGTGGGCTCTGGAAAAGTGACATTTTAAGTATCTGCATCACCTAAAAACAGCAGAGTTCCTTGGCAAGTCTAACTGGGGAGACACCTAACTTCCCATAGGGGTCAGAGAAAACTCTGGTGGATTTGTTTGTTTTTTGAAAGTAATTTGAAAACAATTTGTGAAAGGAAAAAGCTTTTTAGAGAGAAGTCTTTTAGCTCTTAAGACCCTCTAGGTTGGGAGGTATCTCAGGGGAATAAATCGCTAGAGTCAATACCCCGGAAAAGACATTTCATGCCTAAATGAAAATCTTGTTAAATGTTATTAATTTTGACTTAGAGCACACAGCAGCCCCCTGTGCCTTGTATTCCCTTATTAGGGATTCATGTCTTATCAAATATCTAATTAATCTCCTAGACATCATTTGTTCTGGCCAACTTTATCTCAGCTGGTCCACGGGGAAAACTCCAAATATTCTCTGTGACAAAGCTCCCTTGAAGATCTTTTTAATTGTCTAAATTAACTGCACCAAATTTGCATGTCAAACACTAAAGGGCAACCTGAGATAAAATGTAAACGTTTTAAAAGCCCCCAAACTAAGCACTTGATTTGATAACTAGGCTTTTTAATGTTATGGAAGACAACTGCTCCTTTCCTTTTCAAAGAAGGCTGATCTATGCAAATAGTGAATTGGAAATGCCTAGGTCCCGGAGCCGTCAAATGGCCCTCGCAGGTTATTTGAATATCAGTGGCGCTGCTTCTGAAAAGGTTCAAGGATGCTCTCTGACTTCTTTGTGATTACTCAGTGCGGCGTCTTATTCTGAAGAAAAAAACTCAGGAATAATTAAAGGCTGGGATCAGGCCTGGGAACACATTTGGGACAGGAATCTCATTTAGACAGTCTCTTTCAAAATAAGGCACAGTTAAATTGACCAGAAGGCAATTATTGAAATGAAAATTATTTTCACTCTCTTTGTCTTCTGACCACCAACTTAACAGCACCAGTTTAAAAAGAGGGAGAAGGGAGGGAGAGTCGAAAAGAAAATTGGTAAATGAGACAATTTTTGCAATTCGAAAAAAAATGTTAATTTGGAAAATAAAGTACATATTTGCAGAATAAAAATATTTCTAAAAGGCTTCCTACACAATAGGAAATACAAGAGAAGTCATCACCAACAGATTTTTTTTCTTTTTCGATTACTGTCCTTGGAAACTTGAAGATTTTAATTCTTAGAAAAGAAAAAAAAATAATTATTGTTATTAACAGTCATCAGAACTCCGCTCTGAAAAGCCAAGTAGTGAAGTAGCGATTGAACAGAACGAAGGTCCCCAGCGGGGCGTTTGCAATGTGAGGTTCAGTGGCTTCTTCCCTTTGCTTCTTTTGCTCGCTTCCCCCAACCCCCACCCCCGGCTTCGGCAGCCCTGCTCTTCCACGGGGAAAACTCTATTTTATAGTTTTTCTTCACTTTGGCCATTTTCTTTCACCGCTCAAGCCGTTTCTAACTGAGACTCTTCGCCCCTCATGCTCCTTCGGGGTTCATATCTGGTCTTGGGGAGAAGCTGGCAGAGAGGTGCTTTGGACAGAAGCGCTGCAGGCCCAGAGTGTGCCGGGTAGGTTTTGGGGCCGTGGGCGGGCGGCGTGGAGGTGAGGACGTGGTGAGGGTTCCCGAGGAATGAGGGCGCCCGGGTGTCGGGTCCAGTAAGCTTTGTTTCTCCTTTATAATAAAAGCAGATCAAAGGGCCTGGCTGTGCAGGTCCCGCTTGCCGCGCAGCTCCCTCCGCAGGCCAGTGATCAAGGCCTCTGCGCCCTGCCTCTGCCCCGCGGGTCAGCCGATGTCCATCACCGCGGCTCCCGGGAACGGCGGGCGGCGACACAGACCCAAGTGTCCTGCGGGGAGACCAGAGTGCGCGGAACCTGAACCCGGTGGGAGCCGGACAACCGTTCTTGGCCGAAACCAACCTGGGAACACGGATTCCAACTGCCTCCAGCCCCTCCTCCGTCCCTTCCCTCAGCCGTAGGCATCCCAGGGGCGCAGAGAACCTTGACCCCAGTGGGTGGCGACCAGCTGAGGCCGAGCAAATTGGAGAGGGCGTGCGTGAGAAGAGAGAGTCCATAAGCGAGGACACTAGCTGGGTCCCCAACTGAGGTGGGGCCGTGCCTCCCCAGGGCCACCTCGGGGCCCGGGTGGCCTGGGCCTCTCTGGCTTCGCGACCCAGAGGAGGTGAAGGCCGCCGCCTGAACCTGGGCACAGATGTGGAGGTCGGTGCGAGGCTGGAGGTCGTTGCACCGGGGCCCGGAGTCCCTCCCGAGGCGGGGTGAGGGAAAATGCGATTTCGTTTCAGCGGGTTTCTCAAAGTTTCCTGTTCCGCAGCTTCTAGGGCAATAGAGGAACCAAGACCAAGCGTTCCTCGGCCTGCGCCTATCCATCCCCAAACCACACCCTCCCTCGGTGCTTTCCTTTCCGGACGCTGCTGTAACCCCCTGGAGTGAATCGGATCCTACCTGGTGAGGAAAAAGGAAAGGAAAAAAATTTTCTTTATGCAAAGGAGAGAAAACATTACTTTGACGAGATTAGATTGTGCACCTGAACGGCGTGTCTGGACATTCCGTCAAGTCGTTGCAAATCGTGTAAAATTGAATTTCTTATTATTCAGATGGAAACTTTATTTATTTTAACTCTAATCTTATTTGCATCTATTATCTGTATTCACCAAAGCTCTCTTCCACTACAAAAATGCAGATGAAGTAAATCTCACATAAATCCCGCCCATTTGGGTAATTGGTATACTAAGTGTTTATTTTAAGTGAGAATAATTTAGCTACAAATTTTCTTAAGGAATAACATTCTTAACACATTAAAAAAAACTGAAAACTCTGATTTGCTTTTATGTTTGACAGTAGCTCTTGATTCCCACAAGAGGAGCGTGGCGAGTGCGGCTCGCTGGCGCCATCTAGAGCTCCAAAATGGGAGAGCCGCCCTGTCTGCCTGGAGCTTGGCTCTTAGCGTGCGGAGACCGGCTTTTCCTGTGAGCTGCAGCAACCCAGCGAATCAAGCAAAGAAAAGCGGGGTTTTGTGTTCTATCAGGGAACGAGCTCCGCTACTGGGGGGCACTGCTTAGCCGTGGTTCTCAGGGAAGGGGGTCGTTTCTGGAACGTGCTGGCCGGAAAAGCCAAGCAAAACAAAATAACGCCCCGTTTGGCCCTGGTCTTAGCGTTGTTGCATTTAACATCCTTTTCAAGGCAACTTCGGGGTTTATCAACTCAGAGAACGTTGAGCGCAGCCGGCGGCGCGTGGACCCTGAGATTGGAACTTAGCTGTGGGAGCAGCGCCCCCCACTCCCGCATACTTGGCTCAACGACCCCAGATTGAGGCCTCCTGGTCCGGAAGCCCATGGGGCCGGAACCAAGCAGATAAAACCCGGCCACCAAAACCACCCCCACATCCCCAGACACCCCTGGATGGAAAGGAAAGCCAAGGACACGCAGCTTTGGCCAGCCAGGACGCAGGGACCTCCCAAGTTGCTTTCTGCTTAGCCGCGGTCCTCCAGGAGGCCACCTCAGCCCAAGTCGGGCGCCGGGGACGCCGGTGCAGGCCGAGGCCGGGCGAGGAGCCCCTAGAGCCCTCGCTTCGGACCCTTCCGAAGGGTGCGAACACCCCTTGGGCACAGACCGACCCTCTTTGTCCTTTTTCCCTTTGAAACCCAAATCTAAAATCAGATAACAGTTGGGGGCGTTGGCCAATTTTCTCTCCTCTGTGCATCACCCTCCCCCCGCCGCCCCTTTCCCTCCTCTTCCTAGTCCACTACCCCACCCCCATCCCCAGTCCTCAGACGTCGTGCAGTGACTTCATCCCTCCCCCACCCCTCGCGCATTTATTATATTTTAATTTTAACAGCGACACCTTCCAACCCCGTGCCCGATGCGGCGGAGGCGCAGTCGCCCGAAGCAGCGAGAACCCGGCCGAGGCGTCTGGGCGCCTGGCTCCCCGAACTCACGCCAGGGAAACGCAGTGCGTTTCCGGGAACTCGCAGCCACCTTTGCAGCGGGTACTCGGCTGGGCTTGTATTTGCTGTTTTAATACAAACCCCGCCGCACTGCCTATTTCAAAGATGTGCTAATTACTACTTGGATAGCAGGGCGCAAAGTCCTTGTCCATTTCCCAGTACAAAGTAGGTTGCTAGAAAATTTGAAATTGCCTTTCAGCCTAAAGCTGCCTTACCTGAATGTCATAATTACAGTAATTATGTACATCCAAATTACATGCTAATTAAATTAGAATCAAATCGTTCTAAATCGAAATCAAATGAGGTAGTGAAGAATTAATCAATGACAACATAAATAGAGAGCTTCCTTCAGAGATATTTATTGTAACGATCCAAGGAGGAATTTGATCTGAAAAAGTCACCTGTTTATTTACTTTCAAATTAGTAATCAGTTATTATCCCTTCTCCATAATTTTAACCGTTCAGTGTTATTTACCCCCCACCCTTTCCAGATGCTGGAGTTTATAGAAATATGTATGAGGTAAATACATACAGACATGCCTCCCCCATATATTATTGATATAAATACATGCGGTATGTTTTCATCTCCAGTTAGGGAGAAGGTTTCAGAATGTCCATTGGAATACATCCATCCAGGGCTCGTTCTCAGGGACCCGGGAAATGTTAGCACCTTGGAGTTTTCTGTTTTTTCGAAAACCTTTGCACACTCTTCCTTTGGAAACGCACGCTGGGCATTTTGCATTGTTTTGTGTGCATCTTATCCTTCCAGGGTGATTCATTTATAAAAGAAATGCAAACTGATAGGGTGTGACTCCCCCAGTCCGTTATATGATTGCAGATTGATGACAAGCGTTGACATTTTCTTTTTTTTGCCCCAGGAGCGAGAGATTAGCACTGGCTTCATAAAAGCGCCTTCTTCACCTGTGGAGCCCCAGCCACCAGAGAAATTCGCTCGCCTTCCTAACTATTGCTGGCGAGTCCGCCCTCCGACCCGCGCACGAGAGACGCGCGGGAGGCCAGGCGAGCTCAGGCGGGAAGTGGCAGGCGAGGCCCCTGGCGCGCAGCTCCCCTGACCCGCAGCCTCGAGGCCTGGGAATTTCTTCGGGATGCGTTTAGGCCACTGTGGTGGAGAGGGGACGAAGGACCGGTACAGAGAGCTAACTTGGACCCTTTCCCGCTACACTTTATGGGTAGGGGAGTCTAGAGGCCTCCTAGCGCAAGAGGCGCATCTTCCAGAAAGGTTGTGCACCCTAATTCTCAGTCCATTTGAGAGTGCTCAAAAGATTGCCAGAAGCGTGTCGGGAAAGAAAACATCAGAGAATGCAGTGTGGCGTCACTTCTGGGGAGGGGAAAGGGGCGACCCCAGTTCGGAACTCACCCTACCACCCTACCCTAGCCTCTTCCTGCTTCCTTTTGGTTTAGGGTGATGTCCTTGGAAGCCCGGCTCTGAACCGCACCAGAGTTCCCGGACCTCTACTTCTTCCCACCCCCTCGGGAAGTCTTTGGAGCAGTAGGGACAGAGGTTTTGTGTGTCTCCGAGTGGGGGAAGGCGGCTCACAGGCAGTGCGGCCGGAGCGTGCATTTCTCTCCAGTCCAAGCAATTCTTGGCATTTCATTCCGAACCTCGCTTCATTATTACTGTCACATTCTGGGGGTTCTGGGGTTCTGTTAAGTGTGGTGTGAGGGAGGAGAAAAGGAGAAGGTGGCGAAAAGTTATCTGCTTCCTTTTCTGCCAGCAGGAACCGGGATTTAGGAGCCTCAATCAGGACAGCTCTCAGTTGCGTTTCCCAAAGCTAAGTTCCCTCGTTTCTATTTGTTCCTCACAACTTTTAAAAAGCATTTCTCCTTTTGATCTTAAAATGCTCCCAAGGCCCGCAGGTATTGCATGCCTTTCTTTATTTCTTTTCAAGAAGTGGTAACTATAGCAAAAGTTTCTTTTCAGAAAACCTAAATAAGATGTTTTAGTATCCTTTAGCTACTGGAGCTAAAAATGCAGCTTTCTTCCTGGTCTTAAGCACAGGGTGTGGAGGATGTGGCCTTTTTGACAGGCCTCCACCAGCGTCTTGGCTCGCTGGTCGTTAAGTAAGAAAAGTGAAATGGGCCAAGTGGATTTTGAACTCTGAGCTTCAGGGCTAAAGCATACCAAAAATGTTCCTTGATTAAAATTGGGAAAGCCTGCTTCCAGCAGTGGGGATTTGATCTGTTTCTCTGTCAGCAAGCCGTCTCATGGAAGAACAGTAAGAAAGGTCGCTCCAAATCTTTCACATAAAAAGCTTTCTTCAGATTGCATCTGTATGATTCAAAACAAGATCGATTTCACATTGCAAGGTAAGCAGACCTGCTGCTACGCTGCAGCAACCTCTTACTATTTTGTCATTTATTAAAAGAAATTATAAGTAATTCACTATGTAGACATTCAGATAACTTAAGTCCTAACCTAGCAACCTGATCGTTCCTGGTCATTTGTAAATCGACAGCACCTCCTACAGGAATCAGTTTGTTAGTGTTACTTTAAGTGTTAGTTAGGCTTGGGGTAAAAGGATTAAGGGGATGTCCCCCAAACGTGTTCTATGCCTCTCAGTGCAGTTCCAGGCCTATGGACAAATCAAGAAATGTCTACATGTACCCAGATTCCTTTAAAAGAACTTCTCTATTAAGGGTAAGAAATATGACCAACCTCACCCGATGGATTTTCACAAAATTGTCACTTTGGAGTACTAATTTTGCCTGGTAATGGAGATTAACCTAGGGCCACTCTACCATAGATTAAAACTCAAGCCTTTTTTTACTTTACTGAGCTGGAGTGTGGCTAAGTTACCCAGGCTAGCCTCCAACTTGTGATCCTCCTGCCTTAGCCTCCTGGGTAGCCACTGAACCTAGACTGTTGAGGACTTTTGATTGGGTTCTTAAATCATATTAAACTTGGAGGATTCTTCTTTGGCTTCTGTACTTCGAGGAATCTCTACACATACAACTAGACAGATCCCCCCCTTTTTTTGAGGTTCATCTCTGGTTTTTACATTTCAAAAGCAAAAGTATAATTAGGTGCCTAGAATTTTTATTAAAAAATCACTTCCCCCCTATATCATTAGGATGCACAAAGTACACTAGAAAAACCTCTTTAAAGCTGTTTATTATGTGTTATGACTGTGTGAAAATGCTTCCCTTCCATTTTTAAGTTTATGAAGTTAGAATGCTAGCTTATTGGGGTTGTTTAGCACACGCTTGGGTGACCAAGGCCATAAGACAAACAGCAAACTGACATCTTCCATAACTACGTGGGACTTTTTCTCTAAGAAAATTTTTCTCATAAAGAAATAGCACTTCATGGTTTCTCAATCTTAACAATGAAGAATTAAATCAGAGATTTAAAAATAAACAAACAAATCCTTACCCTAAGTACATGTATGAAGACACGAATGGTGTGACTATACTTTGTGTACAACCAGAGACATAAAAAATTGTGCTCCATGTGTGTACTATGAAATGCATTCTGCTGTCATTTGAAGTTAACAAATCGGAATAATTTAAAACACACACACACACACCAAAAAAACAACAACAACAACAAAAAACCTAATAGCTACTTTAAAGTTAAAAGTGGACTACACTTTTGTGAAAGTCAAAGTGAAAAGAAATATGTATTTCTTTAATTCATTCTTAATTACAAGATTCATTTTCAACATTTCTCTTCCTGAGTACTATATTGGTTCAGAAACCATTTTTAAAGCACTAAGTATTGCATAGGTTTTTACATTATGAAAATGATAAGTCTAAGAAGGTATAAGATAAAATAATCACTACAACACCGATGAACTTAAGGTGTAAATTAGCAGTCTATCAATTTTAAATGCACACTTATTAATACATATAATGTGAAGGAATGGGGTCTTTGAGATGAACTGTAAATTATGAAAGAACAGTGAAGGAGGAATTCAGGTTCCTCTCCCCTCCTCTAGTTCTCTTAATCTAAATAACCAAAGTGTTCCTTATACCTTAGTTTCTTTTAAATTGTAGCACACTTGTTTTCTGTGTGTGCAGACAAGAATAAGAGATATGTATCAGACTACTTGGAATGATTTTATTTAACTTTTCTTTCAAATTTACTTTCTTACAGAACCTAAGAAATTGTGACTGCCAACTATCAAAACCATCTAATCAATATTTATTTTGTATTAAATAACAGATGTCTTTAAAAAAGTAGAGCCCTAATAACAAAATATTATGTCCATGATGTGAAATGTTTTTTTTTTAAATTGCATGTTACTTATGATTTGTGCTATTTTTTTCTAAATCTTTCCTTTGAAATATAGGAGAATTTACAGTTAAGTTTAAATATGTCTTATATTCTTATACTCATGAAATGTATTGAAATAGTCCATATTATTTCATTTGGGACATAATCTAAATGCTTGATCTTTTTAAGCAAAATCTGATAATAGTTATATGCCGGTAGTAGAAAGGCCATCTATGGTAGGTAGGATGGTCCTTCACAGATATACATGTCCTAACCCCAGAACCTGTACATATTACGTTACATGGAAAAGGAGGATTAGGATTGCTAATCTATTGATTTTAAAATAGGAGATTATCCTGGATTCTGCAGGTGGGCCCAATGTAATTTCAAGGGTCCTAAAAAAGTAGAAGAATGCCGAATATGGAAGTGTCTACTACTTGACTCCCCTTTGTTAGTTTTGAAAAATGGAGGAAGGGAGCCGGTAAAAAGCTGCAAAGGTGAGCAAACAGAATTTTTTTCCCCTGGAGCCCCCAGAAAGAACACAGTCCTGCCTCTGCCTTGATTTTTATTATGTTGTTCTAAGTTTGAGGTAAAATTCTATGCTACTTCTATGGGAGCATAGAAAGCTAATGGATCATCCAAATGTAAATAGCTTCCTCTGTAGAACAAAACACCTGAAAGGAGTTTAAAAGCCTTAAAGAAATATTAATAAATATCCCTTAATTCACACTAGTGAATTTCAATGATTACACTTTGCTTCAAGCAAATTCAAATCTTAAAAGTAATAACAAATTTGAATTGACCAAAAAGAAAATCAAATTATAACCATTCAATGTACTATCACTCTTTTAATGATGTTTCAGAACAAAGAAAATGTCAGAATTATATGGGGTTTTATCTGGTACAGGGGCACAAGAAACAGTTACCAACAGAAAATATTTCTACATTCTCAAAATACATTACTTACAAATATTTGCAAAATTCATTCTTATGGTTTTATATTTGAAATGACAGTTTACAGAGATGGAAAATTAAAATAGAGCTTTATTTATTACAAAGATAATAGTACGTAATTTAGCCCTTACTAAAAGTGTTTAGTAAGAATGTGAAGATGCTTTTATTACTAGGTAACTGTTACATGTGGTCTCTTTATTCTCTCCCGACTTCTGCTTCTTTCTCTGTGGGTCCCTTTGGTGTGCTTATCTCCGGGATGCTCCCTGTGCATTCTTTCTCCTCTGTATACACTGGTGCCATGGCTCCTGCTGTCATTTCCTCTGCTGCGCTCTTCACTGGGACTCCGCTGTGGCTGCTTCCTTATCTCCCTTTGCTTATAGCTACCAGGACTTCTGCTTCGGCTTCTCCTACTCCTCTCATCCCTGCTACAGCTTCTGCTGATCCCCTCTTTTTTTTCTGATCCTCTTTTCTCTGGGCTGTGGTGGTGGCTTTTGGACCTGTGGCTATCAGGATAGCTCTGTTTGCTATTCTCTCCGGAACTCTCTTTTTTTAAAGACCTATTTTTTTCCTTGACTTTTTCCTTGTTACTATGACTATTAGAAAGTTTTTCATGAAGTTTTCTCTTCTTAGACTTGTCTTCTTCAGAATCACTGTTATTTCCTGAACATTTGTGTTTCTTTCTTTTCTTCTTTTCTTTGTCACTCTCACTACTGCTTTCTGAAGCTGTACTGGAGGAAGAGGAGGAGCAGGAGGAAGAGGAAGAGGAGGAGGATTTGCTTTTATGTTTTTTGTGTTTACTTCTGTTCTTCTGTAACTTTTTCTTTTTTCTATCTTTTTTCTTTTTTTTCTTTTCAAGTCTGTCCAATTTCCTGTAATTGGGGAAAAAATAGTAGCAAACTAAAAAATAGCCACTTCACCAACTATAAAATTGTTAATGGATAATATGCTTTCTTAGAAGCTACTAAAAAATGGTATTCATATATAAACAACTTATTTACTTTTATTAAATGACAAATCATTTTTTCCTTTTAAATTGTTCAAGGCATGTTTACATTATATTTAAGTAAATAAATGTATTAAGTCAATTCTCTGATTGTACTTCATCAATGGAAATGACTATTAAATTCTTACTGGGTTAGAATTTGAAGTTATTTAGTACTCTAAGGGAATGGTAATCCTGATCTAAAGAAAGCCTGTGAGGGATGGGATTGTGGCTCAGTGGCAAAGTGCTGGCCTCGCATGTATGAGGTACTGGGTTTGATCCTCAGCACCACATAAAAATAAATACATAAAGGTATTGTGTCTATCTGCAATTAAAAAAAAAAAGAGAGAAATATCTATATATATCTGAAAGCCTGTGAACGGTGTACACATTAGTTGAACCTATTGGAAACTTTCTGTGTATTATAGTATGAAAATATTAATATTACATTATCAGTATTCAAGAATAAATATTAATATTACATTATCAATATTCAAGAATATATTCTCCAAAAATTCCAAATAAAAATACTTTAAAAATTGATACCCTTAGGGCTGGGGTTGTGGCTCAGTGGTAGAAAGTGTGCCTAGCATGTCTGAGACACTGGGTTTTATTCTCAGCACCACATATAAATAAAATAACATAAAGGTCCATTGACAACTAAAAAAAAAAAAAAGATACCCTTAGCTGTGCATGGTGGTGCATGCCTGTAATCTTAAGCTACTTGGGAAGCTGAGGCAGGAGGATGGCAAGTTCAAGACCAGCCCTAGCAACTTAGGCTCAAAACCCTGTCTCCAAATAATAAACAAAAAGGACTGGGGATGTAATTCAGTGGTAAACCACCCCTGAGTTCCATCACCAGTACCACAAAAATAAATAAAAATTGATGACCTTTCTAGGTTTGTGTAACAAAACAATCACATACGACTTTTCAACAACTGTTCAGTTTTATACATAATTAGAGCAATTCTATCAGGGCATTGAGAATTTCTAAAGACCAATATGCAGTCTCAGAAGAGTAACTTCTTGTTTATATGGTATGTTTGAGTTTCTCTGAGGTAAGTGTCTTCACTGGCTTTTGTCAGCCATTCTTAAAACTCTACTTCCTGAGAACATCATGAGCTCCCTCTATTGGACTCAGCAGACATTTCTTAGATTTATTAATCCAAAGGTAGTCTAATATAAAGTTTACATGTACCTTAAACATTCTTTCAGCATTTCTCAAAAATTTATAAGATGTAGAAAGAAAACAAAGACACATGGGCAAAAACATTTTCTTTCTTCCTTTTTTTGGTACCCGGAATTGAACTCAGGGGCACTCAACCAGTGAGCCACACCCCCAGCCCTATTTTGTATTTTATTTAGAGACAGGGTCTCACTGGGTTGCTTAGCAAGCCTCCTTTTGCTGAGGCTAGCTTTGAACTCGGGATCATCTTGCCTCAGTCTCCTGAGCTGCTGGGATTACAGGCATGTGCCACCACTCCCAGCACCAAAAATATTTTCTAAGAACAAACTGTGCAAAGATACACACAAATCTATTCTGAAAAGTAAAACCTACAAATAAGTCAATTTTCAAATTAAATATACTGAAAAGTGCAATAGTTTGTGGTATTATCCAAGTACACAATCTTATATTATTGAAAAAAAAAAGACAACAGAATTGTATTACTATGGCTGAAGAATAAATCAACATATGCATATTAAATAGCTTCAAGACCTCTTAGTTCTGCTGGGGGTGTAGCTTAGTGGTAGCACACTTGCCTTGTAGTGCATGAGGCCCTGCTTCAGATTTCCAGCACCACAAACATGCACACACAAAATCTATTAAATGTATGCTTTTCTAATTACCTGAGAAGTTTTTCTTTTTGTTTGGTTGTGAGTGACTTTAAGAATTCCACTTCTGGATCCTCTTCACCCTCACTTGCAACATACTCCTGAGTCAACAAAGACATCAAATTGCTAAATTTTCAGACAAGTAGTTATCAGGAAAGAAAACATTCATAGAACAAGAATTTTTTTTTTTAGGGACATACTATAGATGAATATGGTATTTTGGACTAGGAACTGCAAATGGAATTTTTTCTTTTTCTTCTTTTTGGTACCAGGGATTGAACTTAGGGATGCTCAACCACTGAGCCACATCCCCAGCCCTATTTTTTGTATTTTATTTAGAAACAGGGTCTCACTGAGTTGTAAGTGCCTTGCCTTTGCTGAAGCTGGTTTTGAACTCGTGATCCTCCTGTCTCAGCCTTGTGAGCCGTTGACATTACAGATATATCTTACTGTACTCGGCTGCGAATGGAATTTTTAAAATTTCTTTGTAGTCTACCTGTTACAATGGATCATAAGATGTTAATACAACTGCCTTGCTAACATTAGAAAACTTTATCAGGAAGAAAAGAAAAACAATCTTTAGATTTCTTGAATTTCAGCATTTTCCTATTTAAATATTTTATCTTTAAAATAATTTAATGAAATTTAAAAAAACAAGAAGATCATGAAGGGCTGGGAGTGTAGCTCACGGGTAGGGCACTTGTCTAGCATGTAACTAATTACCAACACTGTAAAAAAAAAAAAAGAAAGAAAGAAAAAAAAGATCATGAATCTTATAGGAAGGTCAAAATATCCACAGATATCCATAATTTTAGCCTTTATAATTTTAATTTTATGTTATCGAATACATACTAATACAACCCTTCAAACTCAACTATTTTCTAACTTTAATAAATTAAAAAAGTTTAAAAATATTTTCTATAATTTTTAGGAGTTTGCCTATATATTTCTTACCATTAGTTCAATTTAATGTCATGTCAGGGGTGAGTTGGCAGGAAGGGAAAAACAATCTTAACACTCATTCGGTTATTTTATCCATATAAACACAGAGGAGCCGTTTCATTTATTAAAATATAGGTTTATAAACAATTTCTCATTTAGGTTAAAATAATAAAGAGGCAAAATCAAAATACATTTTAGGAATTTTCTTTGCTCTATGTGACTTTCCTATGGATATATGCATATTGGAAACATTAAGTAGCAATTCACAAGCAATCACATTTAGATTTATAGACATTTTCAGCTTACTGATAAAAAGATCATTACCTGTGATGGATCATTTGCGGTCAAGTTTCTCCCCAGTACATTTCGTTTCAGTGCAAACCCACTGTTTCTCATCTCCGCTATTAGCTCCGAGGGGTGCATCGATGGCCCTGTTCACAAAAATCACAGTTTGAATGTATCATTTATATCTCTCTACCTTTTTCGGACTCCACAGTAGGAATGCAGTTGAAGCTTTGTTAAGTAAAATCACAGCTAAATCAACTCAATAATCTTCTGCTGAGCAAATAATCAGATATGATTTTCTAAAACAGCAGTCTGGAGATTCAGAATAGAAAATAATTGCATTTTTCTTTACGTGCAAGGGGATTCTCTTATGCAACTTTGTCATATTGAAAAAGATATATTTACATGTTGTTTGGTTGGAAGTTTTTAGTATAAGATCAAAACAAAATGACAAACTACAATTAAACTTTTAATAGTTACTCTCTCAGTAAGAATTCACTTAGAAGAGGTATTTTTACAGGTACATACACAATTTATTATCCTACTTTCCAAAAGAAAATTCCTTACCCCTGCTTATCAAACACCAATATTGAATACAGTGCTGTGGGGTTGATATTATCAACAGTCTTGCCCCCATGTCTACTGAGTAACGACTAGGCTCTTTAATCTCACTTATAGAATATGCCCAGATTTTGAAATTTCTAGTTATTAGTTTTGGGTTGATAAAAGCAATTTTAGGATAGGTATAGGTGTGCATATTTTATATTTTTCATAAGCTACTGTTTGCAAAATCCCAAACTGAAAAGTGAGTTTCTTTTTGGTCGTGTGATATGGACTAACAGAATATACATTATAAAAAAAAGTTGAAAGGTCTGTCCTATTCCCTCAAAATAAGGCTATGTAAAGCAGAAGAGATTCTTCACTCTTAATTTTCTTTTTCTTTTAAATATTTTTAGTTGTAGATGGATACAATGCCTTTATTTTACTCATTTATTTTTATGTGGTGCTGAGGATCAAACCCAGTGCCTCACATGTGCTAGGCAAGCCTTCTACCACTGAGCCACAACCCTAGCTCCTTCTTTTCTATATTCCTGTTCCATTTTATTTTCCATGTAGCTAGCAAACTGACAACATTTCATGTTAACTACATCCAAATTTATGTACATTAGCTTAAATGAACTACCCTGGGCCACATGTCTGTAATACAAGGAAGACCAAGACAGTTACTGAAGACAAGGACTTCATAACAGACGGTAGGAGACAGAGAAACATTCAGAAACAGATTCTCTAGTTTGCTGATTAAAAATTTTGTCTATTTTTTCCTTTTCTCTTCTTTATTGGTCTTTTACCACTTATTTATTAATAGGGTAACTATCTGTTACCATGGAAAACAAAAGGCAATCAATCCAAATCTGTTCACTTGTCAATAGCAGCTTTGGTAAAACTGTGTGGAAAAGGGTACTGCTCTCTAGGCTTTACCATTCTAGTCATGTTATCAAGAAAAACTGAATGGCTACTCTAGCTATGAAGGAGAGAATAGGGAGGAAACTGCCTATCATTGACATATGGGGAGAGTTCATATTTAATTCCTATGGATTATTTTAATGACCCTTTAAAAATTACAATATGGTTGCATATATTGACAATAAAAATCAAATTTCAGGGGCTGGGGTTGTAGCTCAGTGGTAGAGTGCTTGCCTACTACATGTGAGACACTGGGTTTGATCCTCAGTACCACATAAAAATAAGTAAATACACTGGGGCATGTAATCCCAGTGGCTCAGGAGGCTGAGACAGGAGGACCACAAGTACAAAGCCAGCCTCAGCCCGTGGTTAAGTGCCGCTGGGTTCAATTCTTGGTACCTCCCCACCACCAAAAAAAAAGTAAATAAAATAAGGGTATTGTGTCCATCTACAACTAAAAATTTAAAAAATTCAAAATTTAAGTATTAGTTACTAGTTGTCTCTAAATGGCATAAAAGTGCTCATACGATTAATGGCTTCACATGAATGAATAACAGCTCCGTGTATTTCAGTGGTAGAATGCTTACCTAGTGTATCTGCAAAGACGTGGATTTGAGCCACAGCACAGCAAAACCCAAAAACCCCAAACCCCGAACCCAAAACAAAATTGGTGGGATTCTCAAATTTCACATGTAGGAACATACTTTTAGAAAGTAGAAAATGTGTCCTCTGAACTGTCAAAAATGCAATTCCCTGTTAACTTTATTAGATGTCATATAAATTCAGAAAGCAAATATGCTAAGAATTAAGATAAAAACCACTCTAGTACAGGGCCAAAGAGCTTGGTCATTAGGATGAGAGGTTACCACTAATTTCATTAGTTTCCATCACAAGATGGATAATTTTAATGTTTTAGAAAGCATGCATTTTTTACAGTACTTCCAACTACTTCAAGAAAATGATCTCTTTCATCAATGTGACAGAGTATACAGATTACACAACAACTATTACTCTTATGGCATTTATATTTCTTAAAACCCCAACCGAACTTTGTGCAGTACAAAAACAGCATACATTACTACTTTGTAAATAGTGTTTAGTGAAGTGCCTGACAAACAGTACTCAATTAATAGTAACATTTCATTTTTACCAGTAGCAATATAATCTGTATGATTATTTTATAACTGTTTATAATTCTTTTTTTTTTTAAATTTTTTATTGTTGGCTGTTCAAAACATTACATAGTTCTTGATATATCATATTTCACACTTTGATTCAAGTGGGTTATGAGCTCCCATTTTTACCCCATATACAGATTGCAGAATTACATCAGTTACACATCCATTGATTTACATATTGCCATACTAGTGTCTGTTGTGTTCTGCTGCCTTTCCTATCCTCTACTATCCCCCCTCCCCTCCACTCCCCTCCCCTCCCCTCTTCTCTCTCTGCCCCCTCTACTGGCATTCATTTGTCCCCCTTGTANCTCCTTATATCAAAGAAGACATTTGGCATTTGTTTTTTAGGGATGGCTAGCTTCACTTAGCATAATCTGCTCTAATGCCATTCCATTTCCCTGTAAATTCTATGATTTTGTCAATTTTTTAATGCAGAGTAATACTCCATTGTGTATAAATGCCACAATTTTTTTTTATCCATTCATCTATTGAAGGGCATCTAGGTTGGTTCCACAGTCTTGCTATTGTGAATTGTGCTGCTATGAACATCGATGTAGCAGTGTCCCTGTAGCATGCTCACTGTTTATAATTCTTAAAAATTGTCCTTAGTAGTAACATTTTTCAAATCTAGTCTTATTCACCTTTATTTTTTGGGTACTGGGGATTTATTTAGTTGCCCTTTTTTTTTTTTTTTTTTTTGTGTGTGTGTGTAGTGCTGGGGATCAAACCCAGTACCTCATGTGTACTAGGCAAGCACTCTTCCACTGAGCCACAACCCCAGCCCAGTATTGGGGATTGAACCCAGTGGTTATTAACCACTGAGACACATTCCTAGCACATTTTACTTTTTATTTTGAGGCAAGATCTTGCTGAGTTGCTTAGGGGTCTCAACCTTGTGATCTACCTGCTTCAGCCTCCGGAGTCACTGGAACTACAGGAGTGCACCACCATACCTGGCTTATTTTTGTACTTAAATCTCCTAGCATCAAAAGTTCTAGGTTTAAATCTCTGTGTTTAGAAGATGTGACAAGTTTAATTAAGATATATTTAGCAAGACATCTTTATACTTTCATGTCACTATGGCAGTGGCTATGTAGAGTTACAATGACAGAAATGACACTAGGCTGAGAACTCAAAATTCATTGATAATACAGATATGCTAATAAAATAGATTATGCAAATGTTCAAATACAAAAAATACTACATTTTAAATGTATGATATCTTAATTTAAATTACAAATGGAGTTGGGTCTCAGGAATATTTAGTTAACTCTTAAATTTACTATGGCAGAATAATTCTAGAGATTTCAGTAAAACGTAGACTTGCGAGGGCTTTCTACATCACTCAGCCACACTGGGTTAGGCCTCTATAGCATAAAAAACAATTTCTGATTTAGAAAGCAAGTCCATTGAAGGAATTACTCTCAATATTAATTTATTCTGCAAACTTTTCTTATTGTAATATGGCAATATTGTAAAGTGTCAAAGTACCAATAGTGCTATGGTGTTCAGTTCTATATACTAATTAGACATGGACTATGTTCTCCCAGGAAAAATACCATGTAATCAGTAACTCAGGAAAGAAAAAATTCTCAGAAGGTAAATTAAGCTTGCACAAATTATGTTTGTAAGGGGCTGAATCTACTCATTAAGGACATTTTTTTTTAAATTTTTTTTTTTTATATTTATTTTTTAGTTTTTGTCAGACATAACATCTTCGTTTGTATGTGGTGTTGAGGATCGAACCCGGGCCGCACACATGCCAGGCGAGTGCGCTACCACTTGAGCCACATCCCCAGCCCAAGGACATTTATTTTAGCCAGGCTCACTAGTACATACCAGTAATCCCAGCTATTTGAGAGGTCAATGCAAGAAGATCACAAGTTTGAGAGCTGTGTGGGCAATTTAGCGAGACCCTGTCTGGGGAGGTGGGGATGTAGCTCAGTGTTAGAGCATGTTTGAGGCCCTTGGCTCAATCCCCCGGGTTCGATCCTCAGCACCACATAAAAATAAAATAAAGATATTGTGTCCACCTAAAGCTAAAAAATAAATATTTAAAAAAATATATAAAACTGAACAAAAGCAATGAGCAATAGAAGGTCAAAAATATTCTGTAGTAAAATAGGTATTTTATCCCAGATAAATATACAAAGCCAAAGGTCTGGCTATGAGGAAAGGCCACAAATCTGACTCCTCCACAATTAGAAGACAGCAGTCCCAGGTGAATGCCACAAATGGCACAAGGGGGAGACTAAGGTGGAAGACAAGACAGACCCTTGTTGTGTTCCGCTTCTAGAGTTAGGTCCATCTACTATTTCCACTGTCAGATGTATCTTCCATTCTGAGTTCATTATTCTTTTTAAATGAAGTATTGTCTAAAAATTTATGGTATAAGAGCGGATGAATTGTAGGTTGAGTAAGGCTTCATTATAAATGCCTTTTTATCCTTCCCCCAAATTTTACATGTTAATTTATAGGGATGTTGTTGTTTGCTAAACTAAACTGCTATTCTGAAAGTGAATACAGTTTTGCTCGCTTTTACTATGGTGATCTATTTTTTTCCCTTTCCAATATATGTGTGTGTTTAGTGGTGTCGGGGATTGATCCCAGGGATTTTGTGTGCTAGGCAAGCAATCTTTTTCTTAACTATATCCCTAGCCCAACTATATCTTTTAAGTTTAATTTTATGGTACAGAATGTTTCAAACCTATGTAACATAGCTTCAAGCATTTACTATTTTACCATTCTTGTTTCATCTATTACATCCAACTTTCTTTTCTGGAAAAGTATTTTAAGCAAAATCTCAGATATCACTTTGGTATGAATCAGTAAGGACAATTTCTTAAAACTGCAATATTTTTATTATACCTATCAATATTGATAATTTAAAAAACCATCTAATATCCAGTTTATATTTAAATTTCTCCAATTGTATCTAGTTTTCTAATCTTACAAAATTTACCCACTCCTTCCCTTCACCCTGCTATTCATTTGTTGAAGAAACCAGGTAATCTGTCCTGTTAAATATCCCACATTATGGAGGGTGATACTGTTGAACATGTTCTTCTAGCTCCTTAATTTTCTGTAAATTGGTAGTTGGATCTACAGGTTTATTACTAGATTATTTTAATATTACCTTTGGAATAATATATAGAAAATCTTCCAAAAAGTTTGTATTCCAGAAAATGATAGCCCCAAAACATATCTCTAATTAAGCAAATCAGGCTAGTAAGACTTCTACTTGGTATGTTCTGTAACCCCTTTTACCATGTATTTACTGCGGCCTTAGTTGAACAGCAGCATAAACTTGAAAATGTGTATTTTAAAATAACACTCCTTGGCTGGTGGTGCTGCATGCCCCATAACTTTAGCTACTCAGGAGGCCCAGGTAGGAAGATCACAAGTTCAAGGCCATCCTGGGCAACCTGGAGACACTGCTGGAGAGACACTGCCTCAAAATAAAAAAATAAAGAGAGCTGAGGATAAAGTTGGGTGGTAGAGTAACCCAGGATTTAATCTCCAAGAATGTATAAGTAAATAAATAAATAAGATCAATAACCCCCCTGCACTGGGGATGCAGCTTAGTGGTAGAGCTTTTGACTGACAATTCTGAAGCCCTGTGTTCGACCCCTAGTAACACTAGAAACAAACAAGCAAGCCAAACCACCACTACCAACAAAACCCCCCAAACACCCAGTGGTTGGTTGGGAGTATACAGCTTAGTGGCAGAGCACCTGCTTAGCATGCACGAGACTGTGGGTTCAATCCCCAGAATGAATACAAATAAGTAAATCATCATATATTATCACAAATAAAAGAAAACATGACTATCATTTCCATGAAAGCATAATCTTCTGTCCTTTTTTCTTTCCTAAGGTTAAACTGACTATGACACTTAGAAACACTATTTATAGTACATTATTAAGAGGGAGATCTAGGTCTTGTGGGAATTATTGAGAATTACCTCATACTTATATTACTGTAACCATTTTGCTTTTAAGAAAGCTTATAGAAAGTTGTCTTTTTAAAAAGACTAAAAAAGGGGCACAGTAGGAACATGCAGCATAATTCCCAGGGAAAAAAGTGAACAAAGCTATTAATAAAGTGTGTGGGTGATTTTTATTTATATAGATGAGAATGTTTTATGTATGATTTTCTAAAGGTTATGCAAGAACCAATTGTACTGAATTGTAATAAAACTGCTCCATACTGGGAATTTTCCTGACACACTGCCAGTTCATCTTTGAGGAGGCTGGAAACAATAGGATTTCTTATTGCCCTCATCCCAAGTTCATACTGAAGATAGCTAACTGATCTCTATTAAAACACACAATATAAAGGAAAATTAAACATTTCATTTTAGTCCATGTGTCTAAAAAATATACAAAGGCAAAAAAATATCAAACTGTCCTTATTATATGCTAGTAAAAATTACTATTTATTAAAATCAACCTTGATTTACAGAATCAGTATGAAGATATTTGACACATATTTGATTATATCTTTATAACTTGTTTTCAACTTAATTTATATGCAAATATTACAGTGGTGATACAACCAGCAATAATAAAGTTAATCATGGTGGCGCAGGCCTGTAATCCCAATGAGTCAGGAAGTTAAGGCAGGAAGATCACAAGTTCGAGGTAAGCATCAGCAACTTAGTTAGCAAGGCCCTAAGCAACACAGTGAAACCCTGTCTCAAAATAAAAAGGGCTGGATATGTAGCTCAGTGGTAAAGTGCCCCTGGGTTAAATCCCTAGCGCCAAAACAAAAAACCAAAAACTAAACCAAACAAAAAACCAGGTATGACTAATAGATGGGATTAGAAATTCATGATTAGAGGAGGCAGACCAGAAAGGGACAGATAGGAATTTTCTAGGGTGATGGTAATGCTCCTTATCTTGTCAGGTATGTTTGTTACCAGGTGTGTACATTTGCCAAACTTAAACCCTATACTTAAGACTAGTGTATTTTATTAAAAAAAAAAAAAAAGTTACATCTTTTCAGTCACTAGTAATTACTGAGTGACTATGATACTATAGACTCTCGCTATACCCATATATATTTTGTATGTATATAACTGAGGAGAGCCCTGTATAGGGAATTTGAACTTATGTATCCCTAGTATATAACACAGAAAATTCTTTTTTAAAATTTGTGTGTGTTAGTGAGGGCTTGTTATTTCATCTTACTAGAACTTCTCAAGAACTTGGATTTTACCTTTAAACTTATAATATTTTGGGGAAAATTAGTTGGTAAGTAAAACACATTATAATTTCTATTATAAAATATAATCAGAGGAAGCCAGCACATGCCTATAATCCCAGTGGCTAGGGAGGCTGAGACAGGAGGATTGAGAGTTCAAAGCCAGCCTCAGCAAAAGGGAGGTACTAAGCAACTCAGTGTGACTTTGGCTCTAAATAAAATACAAAAATGGGCTGTGGATTTGGCTCAGTGGTCGAGTGTCCCTGAGTTCAATCCCTGGTACCCCTCATATATACTCATATATGTATATATATAATTAAGAGGAGATGATCAACAATGATGTTTATTAGCAAAGCCTTTCTATTCACTAACTATACTATTATTTACTAAGTATGTACATTGTTTAAGGCAATGGGGATACAAAAATAAATAAGGCCCTATCTCAGAAAAACTTAAGATTTTTCAGGAATAAAATAGAATTTGAATTAGATTTTCAAATTCTCATAGAATTTAGAAAAGGTAAAAAGCAAAGCATTTGGAACATGATGAAGGTTAATATTAAGTTTATTATGTTTGATTTGGGTAGAAGAATTAGTTTTACTAGGTGTACTGAATTCCATTCATTCTCCTTTTCCTTCCTGGGTAATCTCAAACTAATTTCTATTACTTGAGGCTGGCAGACCTTGAAAGGATGCAATGATGTTAATACGAAGAGATATGTAAGAGAGAATTATGATTGTTATCTGAGAATCATAATACCCCTTTGAGAATGTGGGAGTTGTAGCCTCTTCTAGTCCCACACATGCCTTTAACACAGAACAGAGTCATTTAGAACAGGACTGTAATTAATTTGTTCACATCAGTAGAATTTCAAGGAACAGACACTTTAACAAATTTAATCACTAATTTATAATAATATATATAAATAGTCTGAAATAACTTAACCACTGGTGTCACTTAAAATTTAAAGTACTAGTAAAGAGTATCATTTTGACTTCTGCCACAATATGACTTGACAAGTTTTACTAGATAAACTTCTCTCTCTTTTTATTTGGTACCAGGGATTGAACCCAGGGGCGATTAACCACTGAGCCACACCCTAGCCTTTTTAAATATTTTGAAACAGGGTCTTGGTAAGTTGCTGAGGGCCTTGCCAAGTTGCTGAGGCTGGCTTTGAACTTACAATCCTCCTTCTTCAGCCTCCTGAGCCACTGGGATTATAGGTGTGCACCACTGTGCCCAGCCTAGATAATCTCTTTAATAGGTCCACATTTTTTTTCAACTACTACCTAGCTTGCATAAAATATTTAACAACATAAAATCATCTACATATAGAGGAAAAAAGTAAATCAACCACAATCAAGTATAAGCACTTGTGATCAACTATCTTATAAAGGAGAGAATTGGTGCTTAACTTCTTTATTTTTAAGTCAATTTTTTGGTAGTTGTAATATCTGCCTGTTATGGTCTGAATATAATTTGACCCCACCAAAACACATGTTGAGCCTTGGTTCCCAGTGTCATGGTACTGAGAGGTAGTGGGACCTTTAAGAAGTGTTTAGTCCCTGAGGGATCAACGCTCATAAAGGGATTAATGCTATCTAGTGTGAGGAAGGAAGGGAAGGAAGGAGGGACAGAAGGAGGGAGCTCTCACTCTCTCTCATAGGACAGGATTAATAACCTCTGTAGAGGATTATTATAAAGTATGCCCACATGTTCTTCCGCTTCCCAAGCTGAAACAGCATGAGGCCCTTACTAGGAGCCAAGCAGAAGCCAGTGCCAACTTCCCAGCCTCTAGAATCATGGGCCATAATAAATCTCTATTCTTTATAAATCACCCAGTCTGCTGGGCATGGTGGCACACGCCTATAATCCCAGCAGCTCAGGAGGCTAAGGCAGGAGGACTAGGAGTCCAAAGCCAGCCTCAGCAACTTGGCAAGGCCCTAAGCAACTTAATGGGACCCTGTCTCTAAACAAAGTCTAAAACAGGGCTGGGGATGGATGTGGCTCAGTGGTTAAGTGTCCCTGGGTTCAATCCCCATTACACATCAATCAATCACATATTCTCAGGTATTTTGTTGGAGCAACAGAAAATGGACTAAGATACTGCCTCGCTTTAATGAGATTTTGGTAACAAATGTTTTTTATGGAGAAGGATTATGTTGGAAGACTGAAAAATGTCTGCCAAGGATTGCAGGGCCGGGGCTGGGGATGTGGCTCAAGCGGTAGCGCACTAGCCTGGCATGCATAGGGCGCTGGGTTCGATCCTCAGCACCACATTAAAAAAAAATATGTTGTGTCTACCGAAAACTAAAAAATAAATATTAAAAAATTCTTTCTCTCTCTAAAAAAGAAAAAGAGATGCAGGGCTATCTTCATAGATATGCTGGTAGGACTGAACCTCTTCAAGGAGCTGTATATAAGAACTCCATAACAGATTCAATATAACAGATTCTGGGGGTGCCAGAAGGGCTAAGTTTATCATTTACCTTTCTACAGACAGTCCCTCCAGCATGCTCCTAAGTGTCTTCTTAGCAAAGCTTATGATAAGACAATTATTAAATTTCTCAAACATGTTCCCAAGCAATAAAAAATGCCTTCAAACATGAAAGGCTGATGATAAGACTGAGGAGCAGCACATGGAAGTTTCTGTTGTAGAAAAACTTTTATCAGTACTATGGCTTCATAGAACACTGTTCAAGAAAAATCAAGAAGGAAATTTAGGCAAGGAAAAGAGCACTGTACACGAATCTTTGTGCAAATGTACAATAAGGCTTTCCTTAGGGCTGGGGATACTAGCATCCTTGAGACCCTGGGTTCAATCCCCAGCATTGCAGAGAAGAAAAAAAGGCATTTCTTACTTTGAACATTTATTCATTTTTTGGATTGTTCCGGAATGCTAAAAGCTACGTATAAATGAGATTAGGTAGAGATATTAAAACATTAAGTACCTATTATCATCTTAGCTGTTTGTGGGATGTCTGGAACTCAAGACTTGGGCAATATAAAGAAAATGCAATTTTGTCTAATATATCTAGTAATACTGTTTTAAATTTGCTTTTATATAAAAAGCTTGAAAGTCCTCCTATTTTCACATGAAGAAAAAAGCTAAAAAACATGAAAATCGACCAACTTAGATCTTTAGAAAACTGAGGATGTAGGGCAAAATGACATCTGAAAACTGGAGACAGGTGACATACAGAATTTATAGCTTGTTGGTATCAGAAACCATTGCTGAGAGAAGAGAAAGCAACTGGTAGGAATATTTAAGGTACTGCCTGATTGTTGGAGTCTTGAGGGACTAACTTGAGAGAGAAAAACTCTTGAGGGCCAGGCTTAGAAGGGTCCCACACTTTGATGAATCTTGTTTCTAGGAGTCTTATCTGGTTCTCACTGTGAAGACCAAAGAATAATCCCCTTGTCCTTTCCTTGTATCAATGGGAAGGGGAAAGTAAACATTTTGAAATATGCTCAGTACACTTTTTTGTCTTTAACAAATGCTTACTCTTTAGGGAAACTCTCTTGCCAAAGGTATTTTGTCAAATACCTACATGGGGTAAAAAATCTGAGAAGTGTAGGGGAAATGCTGAGAAGCATTTGTGAAGGTTACAACCAGGAGGGGCATAGGCTAACTAAAAGACTAATACCTAATCACATGACTATAGAATGCTTCACCTTCTCCCACATCTTACTACCACCTTAAAGGTATTATAAATGAAAGAAATGAAGTGCTCAGACTCGACTCTTTTTTTTTTTTTTTTTTAAAGAGAGAGGGAGAGAGAGGGAGAGAGAGAGGGAGAATTTTAATATTTTTTAGTTTTCAGCGGACACAACATCTTTTTATTTGTATGTGGTGCTGAGGATAGAACCCGGGCCACACGCATGCTAGGTGAGCGCGCTACCGCTTGAGCCACATCCCCGGCCCTCAGACTCTTAATGTTAAAGAAGGAATCTCTTGGGAAATCAAAAAATAAGGAGACACTAGAGGAATTTTAGCCTCAAACATCTATAGCTACAACAAACAGTCCATACTGCCTAACTCCAAGGCAGATAAATATAAAACCTCTCAGTAAAGACTTATTTACATAAGTTCCATTTATCTGATACACTATGTCTGGCTTTCAACAAAAAATTTGAAGGCATGTGGTGGGGTGGGTGGGGACGGAGGAGGAGGGGAGAGGGAAAGAGGGAGGGAGAGAGGGAAGGAGAGGGAGGGAGGGAGGGAGGGAGGGAGGGAGAGAGAGAGAGAGAGAGAGAGAGAGAGAGAGAGAGAGAGAA
>NW_026000037.1:60452068-60454807 GCF_001458135.2 Marmota marmota marmota
ACACACACACACACAGAGAGAGAGAGAGAGAGAGAGAGAGAGAGAGAGAGAGAGAGAGAATCTGAAGAAAACGGCAAGTATTACAACCAAACTCAGATATGGCAGAGACTGTGGAATTATCAGACTGGAGATTTGAAAGCTAAGATTGCTATGCTAAGGGCTCTAATGAAAAAAGTGGACTACATTTATAATAGATGGATAATACAAGCAGAAATCTGGAACTCTAAAAAAAGAAGCAAAAAAGAAATACTAGCAATAAAAAGTACTAACAGAGGGCTGGGATTGTGCTTAATGGTAAGAGCACTTGCCTAGTATATGTGAGGCACTGTGCTCAATTCTCACCATCGCACATAAATAAGTAAGTAAATAAATAAATAAAATAAAGGTGCAACAACAACAAGAAGTTAAAAAACCCCAAAAAAACCAAAAAAGTACGAGGCAAGAGGATTATTAGTTAGAGGCCAACTTGGGAAACTCCAAATAAAAAAAGCTAGTGATATCGCGCTGTGGGAGAGCACCCCTGGATTCCATCCCTAGTACTGCATCTCCTCCTGACAAAAAGATAAGAAAGAATGCCTTGGATGGACTCATCAGTAAGAAAGAATCATTGAGTTTTAAGATATGTCAACAGAAGGTGCCAGGGGTGTAGTTCAGTGCAGTGTGTGCTTAGCATGCATGAGGCCCTGGATTTCATTTTAAGAACCAAAAATAAATAAATAAATAAAAAGACAAAGCAATAGAAACTTCCTAAACTGAAAAGAGAGAGAGAAAAAAAGAACATCCAAGAGTTGTAGGATTATTATAAAATGTGTAAATATATATAAGAGGAATACAAGAAAAAGAGAAAATAATAAAAGAAACATCTGAAAAATAATGACTGAGAATTTCCTAAAGTTAATGATATACATCAAACCACAAGTCCACAGCTCAGAGAACACCAAACAGGATAAATGCGAAAAATAATCATAGCTATGCACATCATATTCAAACTGAGGAAAATCAAAGATGAAGAGAGAGTCTTGAATGATGTTAGAGGAAAAAAGCACCATGCTTAGAGAAGAGCAAAGAATTACACTGGACTTCTCTTAAAGAACCATGCAAGCAAGAAGAAAACGAGGGGCTTGAGGATGTGGCTCAGTGGTAGAGTGGATATATGTGTTCTATACTCAGTGAATTCATCATTCACACAGAATTGAGAGAAATGAAATGTTTAAAAAAAGAAAAACCTATCCATTCACCTGCAAATGCCATCATTTTATTCTCTTTTATTGCTGAGTAATATTCCATTGTGTATATGTACCATCAGCTTCTTTACCTATTCATCTGTTGAAGGGCATCGAGGTTGCTTCCATAGTTTAGCAACTGTGAATTGTGCTGCTATAAACACTGAAGTGGTTGTGTCACTGCAGTATGCTTTTTAAATCTTTAGGGTATAGGTCGAGTTCATGCACAACCAGAAAAGTGAAAATTTCTGCTCCATTTGTGTACAATGAATTGAAGAACTTTCTACTGTCAGGCATAACTGATTAGAACTAATAAATGGATAAAAAGAAAGAAAAAACCCACCAATGTAGAATTCAGTATCAGTGAAATTATTGTTCAAAAGTATAAAAACAAAGACCTTCTTTAAAATACAAAATAAACAAACAAGGAATTTGCTGTCAGTACACCTGTCTTTAAGTTTTTCAGAGAGAAAGAAAATAACCTAGGTCAGAAACTCAGGTCTACATAAGGAAGAGTGTTCAAGAAAGAATAAATAAAGGTCAAATAAAATCAATCAGATCTTTTATTTTTCAAAATTTTTTTTCTTTATTTGCAGTGCTGGGGATCAATTCATGGCCTTGTGCATACTAGGTAAGTGTTCTACCATTGAGGTATATTCCCAACCCATTTTTCATATTCTTAACTGATCCAAAGGATAACTGCTGATTCAAAATAAAGATAGCAAAAATAAATGATTATAGCTTATGAGTAAATGAAATGTATAACAGCAATGTTTGAGGGATAGGAAGGAAGAACTCTGTTATATAACAGGAACTAGGTACTTTATTAAAAGGCACCTGCACTATCCAGGAAGTTGTAGAGTGTTCTTTGAAAGTAGACTTAGTTATACGTGTATATTGCAAAGTCTGAGATGACCAATTTAAAAAAAAAAATCAAGAAATAGTATAATTGAAATGTTGAGAAAACATGAAATCATATAAAATGCTCATTTAAAACCAGATGAAGCAGACAAAGAACAAAAAGGAAACGATGAACGAGGGCAATGAATAGAAACAATTACAAAAAACAAAAGCTAGGGGCTGGGGTTGTGGCTCAGAGGTAGAGTGCTCACCTAGCATGTGTAAGGCACTGGGTTCAATCCTCAGCACCACATAAAGTAAAATAAAGACACTCTGTCCACCTATAACTAAAAAATGAATGTTAAAAAAATGAAGGCTATTAATTATATCAATCATCACTTTTATATAAAGAATCTTAACATACCAACTAAGAGACTATAAGAAAAAAAAAAGACCCAACTGTATGATATTTAAAAGAAATCTACTTTAAAGATAAAGGCACAGGAGCTGGGGGAATGCACACTTATAATCCCAGCAACTCGGGAGGCAGAGGCAGAAAGATCTTAAGGACAAGGCCAGTTTAGTGAGACCCTATCTCAAAAAAGAACTGGGGATGTAGTTCAGTGGTTAAGTACCCTTAGGCCCAACCCCCAGTACTAAAAAAAAAAAAAAAAAA
>NW_026000037.1:60454830-60516194 GCF_001458135.2 Marmota marmota marmota
ACTAAAAAAAAAAAAAAAAAGACACAAATTAAAAGTAAAAGAATGGGAGATGGGGTTAGTTCAGTAATAGTGCTTGCCTAGCATGTGGTAGCCTCTGAGTTCGATCCTTAGCACCACAAAAAAACAAAAATAAAAACAAAGCAAAATAGTGCATGAATGGAGAAAGATATACCCCAGGCTAACAATAACCAAATAAAGATGGAGCATAATATATTAATTTTATTGAATCCAGGGGAACTCTACCACTGCGTTAAAACCACTGAGCCACCCTTTTTATTTTTTAAATCTGTGACGGGATTTGCTAAGTTGCTCTGGTTGTTAAGTATGATTACCTTATACTTGTAATCCTCCTATCTCAGCTTTCTGAGTAGCTGGGATTACAAGCATGCACCACTGTACCCGGCACCAAATTAATTCTAGACAAACAGATTTCAGAGCAAGGACAAATACCAAGGCTAAATAGAGTATTACATAATGGTAAAAGGGTCAATTTTCCAAAAAGACCCCAAATATGTGTATGTGCCTAATAGAGCATCAAAATGTGTAAAGCAAAAACTGATGAGTATCTTTAGAAACAGGCAACTCCACTATTATAGCTGGAGACTTCCCATCCCTCTATCAATAACTGACAGATACAACAGGTGAAAAATCAGAATATATTGAACTGTTTCATCAACTGGATCTAGTTGACATTTTTTTTCCTAGTTGACATTTATAGAATACTTCATTCACCTAGCAACAGCAGAATATATATATTTTCTCACATTCATATAGAACATTTACCAAATAGACCACATCTGGGCCATATAACACAACTTAATAAAAGTAAAAGAAAAACCTAAAATATTTTGAGATTAAATAACAGAGCTCTAAACACATATATCAAAGAAGTCTCAGGAGAAAGTAAAAAATATTTTGAACTAAGAATAGACAATACAACTGCTGTATAAACAGTTCCTGGTTTTTTTTTTTTTTTTTTTTTTAAAGNACACAGAAACAGATATTGTAAAGAAAAGGATTGGAAGAAGATAGACCAAATTAATAGTGGTTGTGTTTGGGTAGTAGGATTACTAAGATTTTTAGTTTTATCTTTTTGTCAGGAGGAGATGCAGTACTAGGGATTGAACACAGGGGTGCTTAACCACTGAGCCACATCCCCAGCACATTTTATTTTTTGAGACAGGGCTTTAATAAATTGCTGAGGCTGGCTTTGAACTTGTGATCCTCATGCCGCAGCTTCCTGAATGGCTGGGCTGGCCCCCATGCCTAGCCTTTGTCCCCAGTTCTGAGGGAACCTCAACTCTTTTGACATTTCCTGAGTGATAAGAGTATCTTTGGTGGGTCCTGATAGTTTATGTTATTGATGTGACTCATGATGGTGACTCATGATTGAAATATTCCACTGTGGTTTAAGAAAAAAGAAAAAGATTTTTAATTTCAATATACATGATCAGATCATGCTAAAGAGATGACTCAAGGGCTGGGGTTGTGGCTCAGTGGTAGAGCACTCACCTAGTAGGTGAGAGGCCCTGGGTTCGATCCTCAGCACCACATATAAATAAATGAAATAAAGGTAATAAAGGTATTGTGTCTACCTACAACTAAAAAAATACTAAAAAAAAAGAGCTGACTCAAGATGGTGGCTGACCATATCAGAAAAATAAATCATGTGATTAGAGGGCTAGACTTTGAGCTAGGTGAGAGAAGCCCTTTGAGGAAGAAAGAAGGGCTGGAGATAGAAGAGTTAAATCTCATGGCTAATGATTTTGATCATTCACAACTATGTAATAAAGCCCAATAAAAAATTAGACAGCTTGGGTAAGCTTCCCTGGTTAATAAAACTCTGTGCAAGTTGTTATATATTAATGTACAAGAAGAGTGACAGGTACTGACTCTACAGGGAGACTTTGGAAGACTGTGTCTGGGACCTTCCCAGACCTTGTTCTATGTACCTCTTCTTTTGGCTTACCCTGATTTTTATCCTTTTACTATAGTAAAATTGTAATCACAAATATAGTGTTAGTTTCTGAGTTCTGTAAGTCAGTCTAGTGAATTATCAAACCTTAGGCAGGTAGAAGGAACCCTGGATTTGTAGCAGGTTTGGTGGGTGGTCTAGGAACTCCCAAATTTGTAGCTGGTGTCTTAATTGAGAATAGTCTTTGGAGAACTGTTAACCTGTGAAGTCTGGCCTACTTCTGGGTAGTTAATGTCAGAAATCATTGTAATAAAACCTATTAAATTTTGTAGGATACAGCAAAGACCAAATCAGAAAGAAATTTATAGTACTAAATACATGTATTATAAAAAAGATTTAAAATCAATATGTAGAGCTGGAGTGTAGCTCTGTGGTACAGAACTTGACTAGCATGGGTGAGGCCTTGGTTTCAAACTTCATCACCTCTCCCAAATCAATTACATAATCTTCTGTCTTATAAAACTAGAAAAGGAAGAGCAAATTAAATTCAAAGTAAGAAGAGAAGAAATAAAAAGAGGAAAACAAGGGAGAAAAATCAATCACAACAAAAGCTGGTTCTTTAAAAAGATCAGTAGGTTGATAAAGCTCTAGCTAACCAAGGAAAGAGAAATGAAATAAGGGTCACACACTACAGATCCATGGACATTAGAGGGGTAATAATGGAATACAACAAACGATTCTATACCATTAAATCTGATTTACATGAAATGGACCAATTCTTTGAAAGACACAATCTACCAAAGCTGACAAAAGGAGAAAAAGATCATTTGATAGGCATCTATCTAGTAAAGAAATTTAGCCAACAATCAATAACCTTCTAAAATAGAAAGTGACAGGCCCAGATGGATTCACTGGTTAATTTTATCGAATATTTAAAGAAAAAATTATATTAACAATCTCTTCTAGATAACAGAAACAGAAGGAACATTACCTAACTTATTCTATAAGACTAACATCATCCTGATACCAAAACCAAATACAAACAAGAAAGAAAAATTACATACCAGTACCTCTCATGAGGTGTAAAAACATAGGTGTAATAATCTTTAATAAAATATTAGCAATGGAAGTGCTTCAGCATGTCTAGCTCTCCTATAGAGTAACTATTTAGAGCTAACTATTTGCTTCCTGAAGAAAAAGATCTGAAAGTCAAACATGGAGAGAGATGCAAAATCCATGTTTAGGGAAAAGAGGAGTTTAAAAATAGAATTTTGCTTTATGTTTTTTGAAGAAAATCTTACACATTTACCTGTTTTATAGGTGCCTACATATAAACTTGTATCCTGGTGGGCTATTATAAGACTGGTGTATGTGTTTGTGAATATCTGAGCATTTAAGCGTAATGGGAAAATACATTCCATGGAATAATGGAATGTCCAGAAGAGGCAAAGACATAGGGACAGAAAGTAGTTTAGTGGTTGCCTACAGCTGGGGACTGGAGGGTGAGGGTCAAGGGATTTTCTTTCTTTCTTTCTTTTTTAGGAAAATGAAAATGTTCTAAAATTGACTATAGTGATGGATGTACAACTCTGTAAATACAGTAAAAGCCATTGCATTGATGGCATGTAAATTACAGCTCAATAAAGCTGTTTAAAACAATACTTGCTCAGTTTGAGGTCAGCCTCAGTTTGAGGGCAACTTAGTGAGACCCTGTCTCAAGATAAAATAAAAAGGCTGGGGATGCAGCTCAGTGGTAGAGCACTTGCCTAGCATGCATGAGGCCCTGGCTGGCTTCAATCCCTAGTACCAGAAAAAACAAACAAACAAATCACTTGCTCTGTTGAAATATTCCACTGTGGTTTAAGAAAAAAGAAAAAGATTTTTAATTTCAATATACATTAAAAACACAAATAACTGACAGATGTTAAGAGTCAGTGATAAAAATAAGGTCTACAGAGTATAGATAAAAGATATATGGATTAGTCATTTAATTATGTTATAGAATATTTTATAAAAATTCAGTTATCACTGAAGCTTACAAGTTTTAAGGATAATTTTGATGTATCTGGAGTGGATGAAAAAGGTAAGATGATCTTTTCAGTAGAAAAGATATTCTAAACCAGCTTAGCCCAAAGAAGCATTTTGATTGCCTAATTTAACTTTGTAAAGGAGAAGTAAATCTTATAGCTGGTCTCTGTAAACCTCACAGCTGGAGCATTCTAACAGCACCTTGCAGTTTCCAGTGATCAAAGTAAGTTACTTTATATACTAAACTAAGAATTTCATAATAGAAATAATGTAACACCAGGGGGTGCAGTTATCATGAAATAATTACACTCCTGGGAGATTACAGGCACAAGGCTGTACCCCAGGGGTGTGATTATCCCATGATAACCACATCTACTGAAATTGCCTTATTGCAAAAATAATCTCTATTCACTGGTGAGACATTATTCAATAGGTGATTTTTTTAAATGAAAAGATTTTTTTTTTTTTTTAGTTTGAATCACCAAGTGGATTAGGAAATTGGTCAGTTTATTTTTCATTGCATTCAAGTTCAGAATATTACATCATTATTACTCACTTTTCTATTTAAGATAGTAAAGTTTTGATTTTGTTTTTGAGAAACCTTTAAGAGTTTCTATTAGCTTTAGTTAAGTACTACTGCTAAATTCAGGTCAAACTTTAGAGGCATTAATGGAGCAATACAATTTAAAATAATTTATTTCTATGTATAATTTTTAATTCTTTTAAAGTAATGCTCACTTAAAAATTTATAAATGTAATTTATCTTCACTGTTGGAAATATGGATAAGCAAAAAGATAAAACTAAAAATCTTAGTAATCCTACTACCCAAACACAACCACTATTAATTTGGTCTATCTTCTTCCAATCCTTTTCTTTACAATATCTGTTTCTGTGTCTACCTATACACATAAACAGATATACAACTGTAATTTCTCTGTCTTATAACCTATTTTTTAAAATTTCACTAAATGTTTTAAAAAATATCCCCATCATTAAGAAATCTTATCATTTTAAATGCTGCATAGTACAGAATTCCATTATAACAATGTTCCATAATTCACTTAATTTCCTTTCAACAGTCCAGGTTCATGTTCATAATCCCAGGTACTTGGTAAGCTGAGGCAGAACAATCACACACAAGTTTCGAGAACAGCCTCAGCAATTTAGTAAGACCCTGTCACAAAATAAAAATAAAAAGGGCTGGGGATATAGCTTGTGGGTAGAATGCCCCTGGGTTCAAACCCCAGTACAGGGGAAAATTTGTTTTTTTTACTAGATACTTTAGTATTGTCTCTCACTATCATACACAATTCTTTGTGACTAAATCTTTAGAACATATTCATGACTATTTCCTTAGGATAAATTTATGACTTTATGATAAGTAAAACACAAGTTAAACAAACAAATCAACAGTAAAAGGTACTATCCTCCCAAATCTTCAATTATTCTTATAAACAGCTTAAGATAATGGTTTTCAACCTTGATGGTACATCAGAAACAGATTGGTAACTTTCACCTTATGTAATACCTAGATAGTGAAAGCTACTGATTTCTTTTTCTTTTTTTGTGGTGCTGGAGATGGAACCTATGACCTTGTGCATACTAGGCAAAGGCTTTACAACTGAATGAATCCCTATTCCTTTCACAATTTTAACAGAGTTCAATGTCTTCAGATATTCTTAGACAAGTTGGATACAGAATTTAAGAAATTAAAATACCCTGTGTAGGGCTGGGGATGTGGCTCATGCGGTAGCGCGCTCGCCTGGCATACGCGCGGCCCGGGTTCGATCCTCAGCACCACATACAAATAAAGATGTTGTGTCCGCCGAAAACTAAAAAAAAAATAAATATTAAAAAAAAAAAAAGACCTGCCTAGGTCCAAGGGCTTTTTAAAAAAAAAAATTAAAAAAAAAAAATGAAATACCCTGTGTATATGGCAGTATTTACTCTCATACCTTGTCAGTTTGAAAGAAAAAACTGGAAATGGAAGTTTCCCTAATATCTTAAAGATATAAAGATTAAGGCAAAGAATTAATTCAGTCTGTTAGGTATTTCTCATTGTGAACACAGCCTTTGCCCACAACCATGACTCTGCTTCCTTTAGCTGTTCTAATTATTCTGAAAATAAACTTAACACGGGAATAGAAAGGAAAGCATTAGCTTTCTGAAGAGTATCAGTGTTTAAAAAGGCTAAATTTTAAGTTTATTTTAAAATTTTAATACAAAATAATATTGCTTGTAATTTCACCAAATTAACATCTTAACTATTTTCATTTCTTCATATTTCCTTTCAGTTCTAAATTATATGCATGAGTTTTATATGAGAATTCCAATGCAAATTCAGTTAGTATTTTTTATCTGGAGTACTGGGAATTGAAATCAGGGGTGCTCTCTAACACTGAACTATATCCTCAGCCCTTTTCATTTTTTATTTTGAATCAGGGTCTCAATAAGTTGCTGAGGCCGGGGCTGGGGTTGTGGCTCAGTGGAAGAGCGCTTGCCTAGCATATGCGAGGCACTGGGTTCGATTCTCAGCACCACATATAAATAAATAAATAAAATAAAGATCCATGAACAACTAATAAAAATATTAAAAAAAAAAAAAGTTGCTGAGGCTGGCCTCCAACTTGTGATTCTCCTGCCTCAGCCTCCTGAGTAGCTGGATTATGGGCCTGCGACACCACACCTAGCTTAATTAATATCCTTTAGTTCACTTAACATATCAACAGTTTATCGTGCCATTTCCCTATTGCATGATATTTAGATTCTTTACAATACTTAAAATAGAAATGTTGAAAATTTGTCCCCCCCCTTTTTTTTATAAGGCTCTTTCAACACATTTCTCTTTCCTTTTCCTCTATATTATTTGCCTTCCAAAGACAAACAACAGATCAGAAGCATTATCTGAGGATAAGATTCTCAGACTTTTCCCTGGACTCTTATTCAATAGCCCCATATGGGGTAGGAGCTTGAGAACCAATATTTAAACAAGCTGTGTTAAGTGATTCCTTACAGTAGGTAAGCTTGGGAAACAATGGTTGCAGGATGAATGGACAAATTCCCTCTATCCCATCTTGAGAGCCATTCAAATTTTATTCTATTCAAGTTAAATTCTTTTGTGCTTATGTTTTTCTTCAGGTCTTTTTTTTTGGGGGGGGGTCAAACTTTCTTTCTACCTATCTAAATTTTAATTCTTCAGAGATCATTTTAGTCCCTCTTACTCTGTTAACTACCTAATTTAACAATGCTTTCCTCTATTAAACAGACTCTTAAATCGTATTCTAATTTTGAGTAGATTGTCACTAGCCCCTTTTAGTTTTTATTTAGAGTTAGGGTCTTGCTAAGTTTCTGAGGCTGGCTTTGAACTTGTGATACTTCTGCCTAAGCCTCCTGAGCTGCTAGAATTATAAGCATGCACCACTGTGCCCAACTGTCTCTTATGTGATATGTTAATGTTTCTGATTTGATTGAAAACTAGGAATAGTCTATATCTTCAATAAACCAGAACATAAAGTTTAAAAAACTTACTGGCTAATGTGTAGGATGTCAAATACATAGTTGCTAAAAACAAGTGTTTGAAAAATAAACAATAAACTCTGGTTTTAAGAATTAATTTTCAAATAGGGCTTTTCTGGGGGGTGTGGGGGGTTAGGGATCAAATCCAGAGGCTCCAGGCAAATGCACTACCACTGAGCTACATCGACAACCCTAAAAATAGAGGCTCTTATATCAGTGAGTCACCCTTTTATCATAAAAGGTAGAGCATCTAAAATCATACAGATTTTAAAAATAACTTCATCCTTGAAAGCCACTTTAATTATGGAATGCCTGACATTTTGTTTATCCTACATACTTTTAATTGATACCATTTAACTTTCTTTACACTTGATACATCCTCCTATATCCTTACATATCAACATAGATCTCTAGCTATATTATATATGTATATATATTACATATGGTTGTAGAGTATTCCATTTGTGGTAGATACTCCACAATTAATAAAAAAATACTCAAGAAGTGATTATTACATGCCAGGCACTATTCTAAGCATCATGTATTAACTTATCTAGTTTTCATAACAACTTTATGAGGTGTAGGTACTATTATGTTTTATACATATCAGCAAGAGATGTTAAATAACTTGCCTAAAGTTACAATTAAGAAGCTGCAGAGTAGAAGTTCTAAAGCAGGCATCTAAGGAGTCATCTTCAATCAATATTTTTGCTTTTTTTAAATAGTTATTTTTTAGTTGTAGTTGGACACAATACCTTTATTTATTTATTTTTAAGTGGTGCTGAGGATCGAACCCAGGGTCTCACACATGCTAGGCAAGCGCTCTACCGCTGAGCCACAACCCCAGCCCCTTCAGTCAATGTTTTTAACCACTAGGTGAGTGCCACTAAGTATGTGCCCTATCAGGATTGATGGGTCCCTCTGTATGAAAGGCTGTTCCTTTTGCCTGATACTGATACGCCAAATGCTCTTTTCCCAGATCTCACATTGCTGTATTCGTCTTGTCATTCAAGTCTCATCTTTTTTTTTATAATAATCTTTTTTTTTATAAGAGAGAGAGAGAGAGAGAGAGAGAGAGAGAGAGAGAATTTTAATATTTATTTTTTAGTTTTCAGCGGACACAACTTCTTTGTTTGTATGTGGTGCTGAGGATCGAACCCGGGCTGCACGCATGCCAGGAGAGCACGCTACCGCTTGAGCCACATCCCCAGCCCTCAGGTCTCATCTTAACATCACTTCCTCAGAGGGGCCTTTCTGACCACTTAATACAGTAACTCCCCAGTTAGTTTTGATCACAGTTTCCAATTAAATTTTCATCACAGAACTTATAATTGCTCTATAAATAACTGCTGATGGACATTCATTGGGGTATCATTGTAGAATTCCTCTTCAGTCAAATGAACTTTTTCCAAATAACATGAACGAAGTAGAAAAATGCATAAATTGTTGAATCCTATTGTTTTACCTATATTTAACCATACTTGAGAAGTCTACATGTTGTTTCTAATCTTTCATTACTGTGAATCTTTGAGGGTGTACCTTATTGCTTTCTTTTAATTACTGGAAGGTAAAAGGATATGGTGGATTTTTGTTTGTGTTTTTCTGAGACAGGGCCTCAGTAAATTGCTAAGGCTGGCCTCAAGTTTGCAATCCTCCTGATTCAGCCTCCTGAGTAGCTAGGATTACAGGCATGCCCCAAAGGATGTTTTGAAGACTTTTGATATATATTATGGCCCTTCAAAATGGCTGTTCAATTTATTAACAAAGGATTGAAATATTCATCTTACCATACTTGCTCCAACACCCTGTATACAGTTCTTTTAAGTCTTTACCAAATTTCACAGACAAAACAGACAATATATTGTATGTAACATATGTCAATATATGTAGACTTCTTAAATATGGTTAAATATAGGTAAAACAATAGGATTCAACAAGTTATGTATTTTTCTACTTCATTCATGTTATTTGGACAGAGTTCATTTAACTGAAGAATAGTTCTACAATAATACACCAATGAATGGCATACAAAAACCTGAACTGCATACACTGAATTACCATAAGGTTAATGGATACAGATGGAGGGCTAAAGAAGAGTCCATAACGAGCTGCATTATACAGGAATTTACTAACTGTGTGGCATATGGCTGTGGGGTTTTATTGTTTTCAATACTTATTTTTAAAAAAAATATTTTTAGTTAAACATGGACATAATATCTTTATTTTTAAAAAATATTTTAGTTGTAGTTGGACACAATACTTTTATTTTGTTTATTTATTTTTTGTGGCACTGGGGATCGAACCCAGTGCCTCACATGTGTGAGGCCAGTGCTCTGCCACTGAACCACAACCCCAGCTCTTGTTTTCAATACTTTTAAAAATAGGTTAATACACAAGTTCTTTGGGTTGTTGTTAGCATACTTTCTAATACAGACTCAAGACAAGGCAGGCCTACTGATTATTAAAAGAAAGGGCTAAGCCTGGAGTCTATCCTACTCATTCTCTCAGAAGCAGGATCAGAGTAAGATGAGGCTGGGGAAGAAAGACAGCTACTACTTCTGCTTGTCTCAAAACAACCCATGAATCATGTAGGTGTAAGGAAACTATAAGATTGGCATGAAGGAAAAGATGAGAAAGAAGCAACCCTACCTAGAAAACAGAATATACTTTTAAGATGTAACAATGAATCTCTGGACTAATAAAGGGAAGTGTCAAAAATATTTGAGCCAAATGGGTTCTTGATGTATGACCTACTCCACTCCATTTTCTTTGGGGTTTTATTTCCTTTGGGGCCTTTATCCCTTCTACTAATTGGGAGAGGGCGGGGAAGGAGGGAGAATTAGCTATGTGGGTTATTAAGAGTATCTGTATTGTGGTATCAGTGGTAAGTTCTTTTATAAGGTATTTTGCCAGAACAAAGACTGTATTAACATTGTCTTACAACTGAACAAATAGTCTCCTTCTCCTTAAAAGGTGGTTTCTGAACCTATTTTACAGGAATAAAGATTTTTCAAAAATTAATCACAGTATTTTATAGGTATGCTTCCTTCACCAACTCTAACATCTATACCACCACTAGGGAAATGCCCAAAATTATGATGGATCAAATTCCTAAACTCCTAATATTAAGATGAACTTTTTTGAACGTGGTTTTCTAGAAGAAAGCAGGATCTCTAGCTGTAAGAACAGATGCAGAAGGTTGTAAGTTGAATGAGGATGAACCGTAGGCTCAAGATTGAGGTGAACAGCAAAAACCATAGAGATTCTAAAGAGATGACTGGAGGCCTTGGGACTGAAAGAAGGGGACTTAATGCCCAGAGGACTTGTTTCAATAAAGTAGCAGTGCTTTTATGTTTTAGGGTTTTATGTAAGATTTCTTTAAAAAAAAAAAAAAAAAAAAAAAAAAAAAAAAAATCAGGAGTTGAAGCCCATAAAAGTGAAATTACTCACTGAAGGTTATAGAGTTAAGTAGGGTATTTCTATTATGACTTATTCTGAGACAGGATTAAATTAGTATGGCTATCTCAATGAAATAGTAGTAAGATAATGATAAACTTAAGCTAAAACTTCACAGTTTTAGTATCCTTTTTATGAAGAGCCAAAATGATGCAAACCCAAGTGGACAAATTTTTTTTAGAAAGTAATACGTAGTAAGATAAATAATTTTCCAATAAAAACCCAATTTAAACATATTTATCATCTTTTTTTTACTCAGTTTTGTTTTTAATTCCATGAACCAAAGAGAAATGATTGCTGAGGCTTTCACTCCAGCCTTTTCTAAAAATCAGGAGAATCTAAATATGAGAATGAACCATTTATTTTCTAATTTTAGGCCACTAACCTGATAAAGCATTTATTGTTATCTTACCTTAAAAATCAAGTTCATAGGGCCTTTGGCTGGAAAAATTACATTTTAATTCTATTATAAAGCATTTCAGATTCAACACAGAATTTCTCAATGATAATCATATTTTGGTAATGTGCCTTAGTCTAAAACAATAAAACTCAAATAAAACAAAAAATACTCATATTAAAGAAAAAAATGTTATTTTTCTTTCCTTGTTTACCTAAATTCTAAAAAAAAAACATGTCTAATGCCTACCTGAGCCATCAGTGGGAACCGAGCTTGCATTGATTCCAGAAAGACCAAACAAAGGACACTCTCGATCTGTGTTGACATGACCCCATTTGTGACATTTAATACATCTTACATTTCGAACCTGAGAAAAGTGAATACTCTTTTGGTTACTAAAATACTAAGAATCTAACCAATGTTTGGCAGGATTCAAGTTAAATTATTCACATTTTAAAAAGATCTGTAGGAAAAGAGACTACAAAACTAAGTTTGGTAAATTTAATACAAATACTAAAATCTTACTATAAATTCTGCCCAATACCTAAGTGAATCCTATTGTTTTCTACTTCTTAATTGGTGGCAATATAACAATATCATCTTAAAATTTCTTAGTTTTAATAAGTCAAAATTAAAAGTTTCAAATTTCTAAACCAGGAGCTGGCAAAATTTTCCTGTAAAGGTTCAAATAGAACTTATTTTAAGCTTTTCAGGCCCAACCTCTGTGCCAACTGTAATGACCCAGCTCTGCTGTTGAAGTGACAGATAATACATAAATGAACAAGCAAGGAAAGGTTCCAACAACATTTTCTTTATAAGGATTCCCTCTAGTGACAGGCTGCCCTGATTCTAAACAAATGACTGTTTTAAATCTTTTCTTGGTCATGAACTAATTCTCCAAATTCTTAGAAAAGAGCAGACACCAACATCATTATAACTCCTTTTTTTAAAGTATTTATTTTTTAGTTGTAGTTGGACACAATATCTTTATCTTATTTATTTATTTTTATGTGGTGCTGAGGATCAAACCCAGGCCTCACACATGCTTGGCGAGGGCTCTACAGCTGAGCCACAACTGCAGCCCTATAACTCTCTCTTTTTTTTTTAATATTTATTTTTTTAAGTTGTAGTTGGATACAATCCCTTTATTCCATTCATTTATTTTTATGTGGTGCTGAGGATTGAACACAGGGCCCCACGCATGCTAGGCGAGCGCTCTACCGCTGAGCTACAATCCCAGCCCGCCCATAACTCTTATTAGTAATTTTGATTCCCATTTTTGGTCAGTCTACCACATTTAATGTTTTCTCCTTATTCCTACCATTGTCTGATACAAATACAAACCATATTGTTCTTTTTCAGCTTGAACACCTTTTTGATAATAATGTAGATATTCACTAAATAAAAATTATTCGTAAAGGGTAAAATACATGTCACTTGCCTGAATGCCAAAGGGCTGATCTCTGATGTTCATGTCATCTTTGGCATATCTATTAAGTAGAGAAAATGTATAAATAAAATATTAAGAATAATTTAATAGATTCAATGGTAGTTAACTTGAAAAAGTTATAGTTCTCAGAACAATATGAAATGTGTTATTACTTCAATAAGTATACAGAACTATAGTCTATTTAATATTTCAAAATAGTTATCAAATACCTAGGCTTATAGTTTGTAATTTATAAATAAAAAGAACAAGTATATAAAACAAGACTATGATAAAACTAGATTGGTTGCATAAGAAAGTTCAATAAAAATGTTTTCATATTAGTTACTTTCTCTAATGCATATAAAGGTGATAACATAAGATGGGATTGCAGATATAGTGATATATATTGTATCTTAAAAGCAAACCAGACCGTACTTTTCTCGTGGAGCTCCTTTCTGCCATTCAAATTTGTATTCTGTCTCTCCTTCTGTTTCTTCTTTCTAAAACATTCATTAAAAAGTCTTTCAATTTTTCTCCATAAAATCAAAATTAATTATAAGTAAATTCAAACAGTAAATAGTGCTTTACCTCTTTGTTTTCTTGATTGCATATCAAAAATACAGGAGGGGAAAAAGTAGGACAAGTTAAAATTATCAGTGTAAAAGTCAAATATATTACCACTATGATATGTTATTTGATTATAATTTGTAAGATTGTACTGGTTTGACTTCTTTCTTCTTGCATGAGATAAAAATCAAGGACGAAAGGATAAAACACAGTACTGAATTTAACAATACTGTATTTAACAAGCATGTTAATTGCTAATTGTTAATTGCTAATTTTGAAACTTTTATGCTTTTTACTGACAGTGAATATTGTATTTTATACACACAAGTATATTTAGAAGGAAAGATTAAACATATAACCACATTATAAAAGAATAAATGCATTTCTGCTGGTGTTGAGATTTTTTTCCTCCCAAAAGGACACCTCATGAAAAATTACTAGAATAGAACAATATTTTTAATATTTATTCTACTTTATTGGTTATAATATTATTCTTTATTATCTCCTCAGAAAATCAATTTTATTTATTACTTTGGAGTACTGGGGATTGAAGCTAGGGGTGCTCTAACACTGAACTACAAACCCAGTCCTTTTTATTTAAGTGAGGGTGTTACTAAACTTGTGATCTTCCTGTCTCAGCCTCCCAGATAGGGATTATAGGTTTGCACCATTGCACCTGACATGATAACAATCTTTAAAAACAAAGAATACTTTTAAAAAGTCTGTTAGCGGGCTGGGGATGTGGCTCAAGCAGTAACGCGCTCGCATGGCATGTGCGGGGAGCTGGGTTCTATCCTTAGCACCACATAAAATAAAGATGTGTCCACCGAAAACTGAAAAATAAATACTAAAAAAAAAAAAAATTCTCTCTTTCTCTCTCTCTTAAAAAAAAAAAAAGTCTATTAGCAGTTTTCAATCTTTTTTTTTTAAATTTTGATTAATTAATTTCTTTGAGATGGAGGTCACACTATGTTGTGCAGGTTGGTCCTGAACTTGCCTCTTCCTGTTTTGAGACTCCCTGGTAGCTGCTACTACAGGTTTGTGCTATCCCACCCAGCAGTTCTCAATCTGTAGTTGTAAACACATAAAATATTTTAAGGAAAGGGGGCAAGTACCTTTTTTGGCTCCTGGTGGGGCTTCATACATGAAATTAAGGCCATTCTTTACACGTTCATCTCCCATAAGCAATCTAAATGACATAAGAAATAAACTTAACAGTTTTATCCTTCCACCCCAAAAGGAACCCCAAGAGAATAAAAATAAATATTTTTTTTGTTAGAGCTCAAATTCTAAAATTTTACCCCACTGATTAGAGGACATTTAGAATATGTGAATGGAAATCAAACAATACTGTTTCTTTAGAATATGTGAATGGAAATCAAACAATACTATTTCTTTAATAATAGGCTGTAAGTTCTGAAACTGTCTTCTTACTTGAAATATTCTGGTCCTCTCAACAAAAAAGAGGAAAAACTCTACGGTCACTCTAAAGGACTTTTCTTAAATTCTGAAATGCTGTTGAAATCCTGAAGGTCATCACAGAGTTGGAATTAAGTTAAACAGTTGGACAAGGACAAGGTTGCCAACAGTTTTTCTTAATTGTGAGGAATCAGTTTTGAAAATGAGTCTGGGTTTTCTTGAGAAAGTCAAAGCCAATTAATGCTTTTAAGAATCTAAATGAGAGACTCAAATTCTTTAGTGAGGCCAATGAAAAAAGACTCATTTTTAAAAAACTCTCCAATAAGCAACTTAATATGATAGAATCAGTGCCTGCTGTACCTCAAAAATCTTATTTGTATTGTTCCATTTTAACACTGAAAGTTTCCTGTTCAGGTTCCATTTACAAAAAGAAATGTTTGGCTTTTTATAAAAAAATCCTCAGCCACAAATTGTATGTCTGAGTTAAAGTTTAATTCAAAAAATACAGGTAAAGTGCTAATTATAAAGAAGAAAGCCAACGAGGAAATAGAATTTCCTCTCATACTTGGAAAACACAATCAAAATGGATATGCTACATGATTGAGATTCTTCTCTTACTTCCATTGGATTCTATAAATAACTGTTATGGAAAAAAAAAAAGAGAAGCAAAAGAATGTAGGTACAGACATCCATACAATGGATTATTATTCAGCAACAGAAAGGAATTAAGTGCTGATACATGTCATACCATGAAACATGCTAAGAAAAAGAAATCAGTTACAAGATGCCACATGTACAGGACATGTCCAGAATAGGCAAATTTATAGAGATAGTAGACTTGCAATTACTTAGGGCTGAGAGGTAGAAGAAGGACAAGGTTGTGAAATTGGAAGTAATTGCTAATAGGTATAAGATTTCTTTTTCGGAGATGAAACGTTCTGAAATTAGATTATGGTGATGACGCCAAAACTCTTAATATACTTAGAAGTCAACATGTCTTTACACAAGTATGTAAATTTTGTATTATATTAACACCATTAAAAAATGAAGATTAAGGGCTGGGTTGTGGCTTAGCAGTAGAGCAATTGCCTAGCACGTGCGAGGCCCTGGGTTTGATCTTCGGCACCACATCAAAATAAATAAAATAAAGGTACTGCATCCAACTACAACTAAAAAATATTTTTAAAAAAATGAAAATTAAAAAGCTCAGCATCACTAAATATTATGGAAATGTAAATCCAAAACTGCAATGAGATACTACTTCATACTTACTAGGATGGTTACTGCTGAACACAAAAAACCAAAAAAAAAAAGTTAAATAGAGCAGTTCAGCAAAGGAAATTATTAAAAGTATGGAGAGAGAGCTACAGAATGGGAGACCAGTGACTTCTCCAATAGGGGGTTAACATACAGAATATATAAAGAATTCAACTTAATACCCCCCCCCAAAACAAAACAAAACAAACAAAAAAACACAACAAAAACTCAAACCAACTAACTCAATCAATAAATGGGCCAAAGAACTAACCAGAAACTTCTGAAAAAAGAAACACAAATGGTCAAAAAAACCTATGAAAAAATGTTTAACATCTCTATCAATCAGGGAAACGCAAATCAAAACTACACCAAGATTTCATCTTATTCCAGTCAGAACGGCAGCGATCAAGAACACAAACAGTAAATGCTGGCAAGGAAAAAGTACACTTGTACATTTTTGTGGAACTGTAGACTAGTACAACTACTCAGGAAAGCAGTATGGAGATTTCTTACAAAACTAGGGATAACCTAGCTATCTCATTCCTTGGTATTTTCCTAAAAGATCTAAAATTGGCATACTACAGCAATAAAGTCACCTCCATGTTTATAGCAGAGCAATTCACAATAACTAAATTATGAAATCAACCCAGGTGCCCACCAATAAATGATGGATTAAGAAATTGTGGCCGGGAGGGGCTGGGGTTGTGGCTCAGAGGTAGAGCGCTCGCCTAGCATGCGTGAGGCTCTGGGTTCTACCCTCAGCATCACATAAATATAAAATAGATATTGTGTCCACCTATAACTAAAAAATAAATTAAAAAACAAAAACAGTGGTACATGCCTGAAATCCCAGTGGCTTGGGAGGCTGGGGCAGGAGGATCATGAGTTCAAAGCCAGCCTCAGCAAAAGTGAGGCGCTCAGCAACTCAATGAGACCCTGTCTCTAAATAAAATACAAAATAGGACTGGGGATCTGGTTCAGTGGTTGAGTGCCCCTGAGTTCAACTCCTGATACCAAACAAACAAAAATCAACAGGGAACTTCACCATTATGCATAAGTAAAAAGAACTGATCAAATATAAATAAACAAGCAAATGGAAGTATAGTAGAGGAAGGAGAATGGGAGAGGGGAAGGAAATGGGAGGAAAAAGTGGGGATCATGACCTGAATTAAAATTTCATGCATGTATGAGTTTGTTGGGATGAGCCCCCCAACTACTATATATAACTATAAAGTTCTAATAAAAATAAAAGATAGCACAGTCACTATAGAAAAGAATTTTGGTGATTCCTTAAAAAGCTAAACATAGAATTATATGATCCAGTGATTCCATTCCTAAAAATATATTTATTATTTTTTTAATTTTAATTTTTTTTTAATATTTGTTTTTTAGGTGTAGATGGACATAACACAATGTCTTTATTTTTATGTGGTGCTGAGGATCAAACCCGGGTCCCACCCGTGCTAGGCGAGCACTCTATCGGTGAGCCACAAACCCAGCCCCACCTAAAAATATATTTAAAGAAATTGAAAACAGGAACTTGAACAGTTACCTCTATGTCAAGATTTACAGCATTATTCACAACAGCTCAAAAGTATAAGCAACCCCAATGCCCATAAACAGAGGAGTGTTCTACAGTTTACTTGATTTTCATTGATTGGTTTACTTATATTTATTATTTATTTATTTATATTTTTGTACAGGGGATTGAACCCAGGGGCACTCAACTACTGAGCCACAACCCTATCCCTTTTTTATATTTTATTTACAGCCAGGGTCTCAATGAGTTGCTTGGAGCCTTGTTAAGGTGCTGAGGCTGGCTTTCAACTCCAATCCTCCTGCCTCAGCCTCCTGAGCTGCTAGGAATACACTGTGCTTTGTTTATTAAATCTATTTTTGTAACAGTGGTCTCACTATTTTCCAAGGCTGGTCTCAAACTCCTGGGCTCAAGCAAATCTCTTGCCACAACCTCTGAAGTAGCTACCACACCCAGCTTTGCTCAGAAACTATATGAGTCGTATGAAAATACATTTTACGTGAATTATGGGTAAAGTCAAATTAAGTGGCCATCTATGAGAGTAAAGGGATTAGTCTCCTGTAATTGATTATTCTAAAAACAATGGCAGAGAGGCATATCTCACCTATTATCATATGACTCTTGTTCTTTAAGGTACTGTTGCATTAATTCTTCTTGTTTCTTCTTATCATATGATATTTTCTGTTCTGCCATCCATACCTAAATGAGTAAAGTAAAAAAGTAAATTAAATAGTTGGATTTAAGTTAAGTAGCAAGTTTGTTTTTTTCATAATTAAATATAAAATGGCATTGTTTATGGCAGTCCAATTTAGTAATAATGACATCATCACAAAATAATATCTAAAAATATGATTTGTATCTTGATATAAATCCTAAAATTCAACCATTCAATATAGCTATACTTTCACACAAACATGAGAACTGCTTTCAGTATGTGTGGTACAACAGCACCTTGTACCGGTCCCTGCGTTATTTCAGAGAGCAAAAAAAGCATTTCTTTACATAGAATATGTCTAACATAGATAACCCATTAGTATAGGACATAAGAAGTAGTGTTATGCAATGGCCACTAATGCTACTGGGTGTCACCAATACCCTAAGAGAGGAGAACTGGAGAAAGAGAAAAAAGGGAAAGGAAATGAAATTGTAGGAAAAAAAGGAAGAGACAAGAAAAGAAACAAAGAGATAAGACAGGGGCTAGGGGCTTAGTTTAGTGGTAGAGTGCTTGCCCAACATGATGGAGGCCCTAGGTTCAATCCTCAGCACAAAACAAAACAAAAACCAAAGAAATAAGACAGAAGTGCTCAGGAGCATGAACACCTTAGGGTAAAGGTGTCGGTGTGAAATTCTCAACACCATAAAAATAGTAAAGAGAATGAGACATAGATTAGAATGCTTTACAAGCATAGAACGCTTTATAAGTTTTGGTTATTTATTTTTTAGTTTTGGTTATTAAGTTATTTTTTATCAAGTAATTGTATTCACAGGTAGCTAGTGTTATCCATTTATTGCATATCCTGCCAAAGATTCTTTTTAAATTTTTTAAAAGTTGTAGATGGACACAATATATTTATTTGACTTATTTATTTTTATGTGCTGTTGAGGATTGAACCCAGTGCCTCACATGTGCTGGGCAAGTGCTCTACCATTGAGCTACAACCCCAACCCTTGCAAAAGATTTTTTTTTTTGGCACCAGGGATTGAACCCAAGGGTCTTATCTACCAAGCCACACACCCTCAGCCCTTTTAAAATTTTATTTAGAGACAGGGTCTCACTATGTTGCTTAGGGCCTCACTAAGTTGCTGATGCTGGTTTTGAACTTGTGATCCTCCTGCCTCAGTCTCCCAAGCACTGATATTACAGGTGTGCACTATTATGCTCTGTTCTGCCAAAGATTTTCTAATGCAAATATATGCATTAGTATATAAAACATAATTCTATTTACATGGTGGTAACATACTTTACATATATATGTACATATTCACATGGCTATATAAAACTCAAAAACATAAAACAAGCTATATATAAAATTAAAAGCCTAGTTCATTTCACAAGTTTGTGTGTATAGTCAATTAACAGTTTTAGTACCCCCTGTATGTGATGCACACAGTACTAAGCACTCACTTTGTTTCAAATCCTCTACCCACACTATCTCATTTTTTTCCCCCTAAAGGCCCAGATAGAGATTTAGGAAAGTAGATACACATTCAAGGAAGAATGCAGGGTATAAAGAAAAGGATAGAAGTTCAATGGTATGAGGTGTTAATATTTATGGAGGACAGTCCTAGGGGCTGGATGAGATACACCATCTCATTTACTCTTCACAACTTTACAAGTCAAAGCAAGTGATACTGATCATCCTCAATTTGTAGATTAAGAAATTTTGGATCAGGGATATTAACTATTTTGTGTGGCAATGCCTGTAATTCAGGGACTGCAGGAGGATTGCTAAGTTTAAGGTTAGTGTCAGCAACTTGTAGAGAGAGACCCTTAGCAACTTAGCAGAACTTGTCTCAAAATAAAAAATGGTTGGGATGTAGCCCATTGGTTCAATCCCCAGTACCAATAAACAAATAAATATATAAATATTTTATGCAAGGTCTAATACCGACTATGCTGGAATGGTCAGAATCCTCGTCTGCCTCCAAAGCTCTGACTTTTTACTTCATCCTTTTGCTTTTCACCACAATCATTTTCGCTATGGTTTTTCTGCCCTGAGCTTAGCTGAACTGTAATTAATTAATTAATTATTATTTTTTTTTTTTGAGAGAAAGAGAGAGAGAATTTTAATATTTATTTTTTAGTTTTCGGCTGACACAACATCTTTGTTTGTCTGTGGTGCTGAGGATCGAACCCGGGATGCACGCATGCCAGGCGAGCGCGCTACCGCTTGAGCCACATCCCCAGCCCTAATTAATTATTTTTTTTAAAATATTTTTTTAAGATGTTGATGGACCTTGATTTTATTCATTTATTTATATGCGGTGCTGAGAATTGAACCCAGTGCCTCACACATGCTAAGCAAGTGCTCTACCACTGAGCCACAACTCCAGCCTCTAATAAATTAATTTTGCCTTATTTATTTTTGGTGCCAGTGATTGAGTCCAGATGTACTCTATCACTAAGCTACATCCTCAACCCTTTCTTCTTCTTTTTTTTTAAATTTTGAGACAGGGTCTCGAGAAGTTGCTGAGGATCTCGCTAAATTGCAAAGGCTGGCCGCCAACTTGTGATCCTCCTGAGTGCGTCACCGCCCCGACTGTAATTAATTATTTAAAACGCTAATATTCAATGAGGCCATCAGGTGAGCTGAAGAGAGGAAGCAAGGGGTGATTTCTTTTATACGAGCTATCTTAAATAAACAGTCGTCTCTGTAGAGGAGAGAACTAAGGAGCCGTGAACCTCGGATTCGAAAAGACCAAACCCGAACCAGTTAAGGCAAGTATTGAGCAACTGTGAGCGCAGGCTCCACGTTTTATGGATTTACACTTTGACCGACAGAGCCAACGAGGGCCTCCCAACTCGTCCTGGATGTAGAACAAACGTAGAGCGCCTGCTTCATCAGTGAGGGAAAGGGGGGCGAGAGCACCTGGGCTTTTGGCCTGGAGAGGAGGTGATACCCCGGCATCCCAGTGACATCACCACTCTCACCTCAGCAGCCCTTGGGAACCCAGTGGCCGTAAGCCAGATCCCTTTGGGTATCCTCTACTCACCTTTTTGATATTGGATTTGGAGGCAGGATGAAAGTCCTTTTTGCACATGAAGTTGGCGAAGGATTTCCCCATCTTGGCATCCGAGCTGAGGAAGGCAACCGACCGGTCAGCGAGCAACGTAAACAAACTCTGCCGCCTAACCGGAACTGCGCCTCCAGCAGACGCGGGAACTTCCTAGGTCAAAGGTGACAGCTTCCGTCAACAGGCGCCTCCTCCCGCTACTTTCAGCTGTCACTTCAGGAAGCGCAGAGGCCAGGTGAGGGGCTTGCTAGAGGGAGGAACGTGCGCAGCAGAGGCCAGAGTCCTGGACTAGCTGCGGCGCAGCGCTGCCTGACCGCGGGACTCGCGGCCACAGCGGTTTGATCGTCTCATGCAGTGTATGGGGTCCGCGGTGACGGCTCTTTCTACCAGCTGTCAGATGTTCGAGCCCATTGCTTTCGTTGAACGCTGACGCGAGTTGCAAAAACTTTTCTGCACCGGGTTTCTCACCTGTCTTGTGGAGAGAGTAATTCTCGCTTTAACTGGAGTACGATTGTGAGGTTCAAACGATGTGATGATACTTTTTGAAAGCTATAAAATAGAACGTCAGCTCTACAAGAGCGGGAGCTCTTTTTGTTTCTAGTTATTTCCAGCTGTACGTTCCTGGTGCAGAAAGATGTTCAGCAAACATTTGTTGAGTGATAAATGGCGTGAGAGTCCAAGTTTCATGTCCTCATGGGCCAAGTACCATTCTAACTAGGCAGCAATTGTACCTAGCTTCCCTGACGACCCCTCTTGGATGGTTGAGATCTCCTAGTGCAGCTTGATGGACGTCAGGACTCCAGGGTTTTGAGTAGATGTGGCAGCTATTATTATAGAGCACACATCAACCAAGTCCTCTAGCGGGGTTTAGACTAAACTATTTGTGTACTTTACTCTTCTGCCAGATAATAACAGCTTTCATTTGAGGATCTACTATGTTTCATGTTAAGCAAAACGCTTAACATGTCTAATTGAAATCCCCGTAATAGCTCTGTTTAATCTTTTATTCTACTATTGAGCCTGCAAGCATAGAACAATTAAATAGCTTGCCAAAGTTATGTAGTGGTGGAACCAACTTTGGAACACAAATAGAAGGAGATGCAAGACAGAAAAGTTGAAATACTCAAAGGAAAGAACAATAAGGATAGTGACCTCTTTCTCATCATTGAGAAGAGAAAAACTTCAGGAGTTTGGGCATTATAAAATAAAAAGCTAAAACAATGTGTCTATTCTGAAAGCAAAATAAAGTATAGAATACTTAAGTATACTACTAAAATTGATGATTTAAATTTTTCAAATTTCTAGTGAAGACAATCTACATATGAAATTCTACAATCAGGATTTACAAATTATATTTGTGAACTTCCACCATGAAATATTGACAATTGGAATTTCATTGACTTTTTTTTATATTTGAAGTAGTGAATGTGTTTCAAAATTTCTGTCTTTTTAATATTATAATCTGTGCATATTCTTCCTTAGGTCAAAGGAAACCTTTTCTTTCTTATTTCGAGAAAATACTGAAAACGTTTTTTTTTTTTTCCCCTGTAAGTTTCAATGATAACAATACAAAGATAATTAAGGCATACTCTTACCTCTTAAGGATTTTATTGCCAATAAGAGGACTGGTGCACAAATATATAGAATATAGCCTTTATAACAGTAGGCTAGGTGTAGAGATTCCCAAATATAGGAATAGTGAAAAGAAATTCAGGGGAGACTTTAGGAGAGAAAGGTTTTAGAGAATAAATTTGACCCATCAACTAGAAGAAAGTAGTTCACATTGCTATTTTCTTGTTGATTCTTGTAGTTCATGGTTGATTCTTAAGTCATATTGATAATTGTATTATAGTATATGATATTTAAAGCTTTAATGAACACCCTTCATTAGACATGGTAATAATATCCCTTGGCCAGAGAGTAGGAGTATTTGTTTTGTATATACTTAAAAATGTTTTCTCTTGTTATTTAAAAACGTCTATGTGATTTTGTAGTTGTTTAGAAAATGGAGCCCTATTCCTGTGATACATTTGTGGCATTACCCCCAGCAACAATTGATAAGAGGATTATTTTTGGAAAAAATTCAGACAGACTCTGTGATGAAGTACAAGAGGTAGTTTATTTTCCTGCTGCAGTTCATGATAGCAGAGAACCTCTTAAGGTAGGTGAAATATATGTTTTTATTTTCTAGATATTCAAAACTTTATTTTTAAAAATTGCCTTCATTCCAAGTCTAAATCTGGGAAGCACCTTCACCTCACAAAGAGTGCATAAATATGTACAACAGAGGAAACTCATTTTTTAAAAATATTCGTTTTTTAAAAAAATATTTTTTAGTTGTAGATAGACACAATACCTTTATTTATGTATTTTTTCAACGTGGTGCTGAGAATTGAACCCAGTGCCTCACACATTCTAGGTAAGTGCTCAGCCACTGAGCCACAACCCCAGCCCAGAAACTCATTTTTAAAAGAATGTCATTAAAAAAGTAAAAGGTAACACCCATAGATATTAGTCCATCTTCTAAGAGGCAGTGCAGTCCTCACATCGCCAGAGTACCAAGGTTGTCTTAAACACCAGAATCTATAGCTTAATTTCTCCACTTAATACCAAGCAATAAAAATTAGACAGTCCACCAAGGGAAAAACTGCTTCTGTCTGACACTCTTAGAAGGGTCCCCAACTTTCTATTTGAGATGATGTTGAATTTTTGTTTCCCACTGGCCCTTGGATTGTTTCTCCAGATGTAGCACTATTATTCCGTAACTCTTTTTACACAACAGTGAATGAAAACTTCCTTTGAACAGAGCATGATGTTAGATGTAACCTCTAATATTTAAAAACACTGGTTTATATGTGACAACTTTCAGTGAGAATATCCCATGGGTGTTCATATTTCTTGATGCCACAGAAGGTGAGTATAAATGAATTTTAAGAAGTCAGGCATCACTCTGCTTACAAGACAACCAGTTCCTATATGAGTTCTGGGGTGGCATGTTATTCACAAAAGGCATTTGTCTAATTCTGACCAGGAGCCAGAATTTAGAATAGTTTACAGACAAATCACTAAGGCCATGAATTGACACAAAAAAACAGGCAGAGCCCTCTAGCATGTCAGAGATATTCATTGCTTCAAATTGCAAACCAAAGTATCCCAGAAAACAGGAAATCTGAAATACATGTTTTGTTAGCAATATGCTACTTTTAAAATATCATAAAACAGTTATTACTATCATTAACTAGCAATTTGGAAGAGATAATAGAAGTTAAAATTCAAGAATTCAAATATGAAAAAGAATTGAATTAGAAATAGGCTTCTGGTTTTTATTTCAATGATTTGGAAGAAATTGAAATAACTAATGAAAATTATTCTTTGATCAAATATTAGAATACTTTTCACATGCAAGCATGTTAGAGCAAGGAGTTTAAAGTCAGCTGTAAGATTCAGATGTTGTCTGATGGGAACTTAGAGTCTACAGTTGGAATAGGAGGTATATGCAACTAACTCCACTATAAATTAAATGATAAATTTAAGTAGGAGCAACATATTGCAGCATAGGAGAAACATGTAATTCAGACTAGGGATCAAGGAAAGCTTCACTAGGAAGTTTGTTAGACAAAAAAGATTTTGATTGGTGTAGAATAAGAAAAGTTAATCCAGATTCTGGATAAAGGTTTATGATTCATTAAAAGGTTTATTGAGCCCTGCAATAGCACTAACAACATGCATTTTATTCAGTCACTTGATAGTATACAAATGAATTGAAGGATCCTTTAAAATTTTTATTTAAGAAATAATTTACTATGGAACTTTAAAGTGAAAGTTTCACTTTATATTTTATTGCTAAGTTATGTATTTTTTGTATTTTAATTCTGTGACATTCTAACACTCAGATATATTAGACATTTTCTATATATTAGGCTATATATTTTTTCTTTTTCTGAAACTGTTTATTCATCTGGGATACCAGTTCCACTTTATCTCTATATTTAAATCTGGCTATCTTGTAAACCAGTGGTTCTCATTCTTTCCACTGCTGCAGACATACCTGATGGGCTTCTTCCACAAGTGATATAGACTTCTATGATAATACTCCTGTATTTAGGGGTTACCATATGTGTGCCTAATTAGGAAACACTGGACATTGAGGTTGAGAATTCATTTCTTTTTCATATTTTATTTTTTAGTTGTAGATGGACACAATATCTTTATTTTATTTTTATGTGGTGCTGAGGATCAAACCCAGGGCCTCGCATGCAGGGCTTCGCACGTGCTAGGCGAGTGATCTACTGCTGAACCACAACCACAGCTGGAGAATTCCTTTCTTAATCATCAATTCCTATACATCTTCCTTTGCAAAAAATGTTCAAGATTTTACAACTAGAATTCTTTCCTGAGCTTCTGTAGTGCCTCATGTTCACTTCTCTTCATGACCCTTGTACTTTATATTTTGTTGTGTCTTAATGTAGAAGTCTTAGTTTGTTAGAAGTAAGCTTTGTATTGATTAAGTCTTTATAACTAAGATCTCTTTTAGCAGAGTACTTTATGGTAGGAGATACTCAGCCATTATTTGGATGAATAAATGATTTAGCATTAATTCTGAATATTTTAAGAGTAATGCCTTTATTACTAAAAGTTTCAATTTAGTTATATTTCATTGACCTCTTTGATAATGGTGTATCTTTTGAATGATTTTTGAAATTCTAGATTTTGATAACTTTTTTTGGTTTTGTGGTTATGGATATGACTTTTTTTTTTAACAGTGTACTTATATAGAAATTGATCAAGTTTCGGAAACATATGCTGTTGTCCTTAGTCGCCCTGCTTGGTTGTGGGGGGCAGAAATGGGAGCCAATGAGCATGGAGTTTGCATTGGGAATGAAGCTGTATGGGGAAGAGAAGAAGTTTGTGATGAAGAAGCACTACTGGGCATGGACCTTGTCAGGTTATTTGTGTGTTATATTTTTTCATTATAGAACTTGTCTAATTGTTAAATCTTGGTATAATTCTTACCTATTTTATTTTTCAATTTTTATTTTTTTGGACTTTGATACTTTATAGTATCAAAGATAAAAATGTTTTAGAGTTTCAGCATGCAATTTCATGGCTATCAAAGATCATTAATTGGGAGAAGGGAAGGAGGGGGAAATCATGATTCATTGGAAGTACCTAATATAATTGTGTAATTTACACAATAACCTTATGGAATATGTATTACTATCATCATTTTACAAATGAGATATCTGAATTTCAGATATAAAGTAACTTGCCGATAAATTACCAAGTCAAAAAGTTTAAAAATTAGATTTCATATTATTTGTTAACTTGAAAGAATTTTTGCTTTGAATGTAAATACAAAGTCATATGAGCATGAAAATATTTCAGAAAAATAAACAAAGTTTATTTTAATATTTTTATTTTAGACTTGGCCTTGAAAGAGCTGACACAGCTGAAAAAGCCCTCAAGGTCATTGTTGATTTGTTAGAGAAATATGGCCAGGGTGGAAACTGTACAGAGGGCAGGGTGGAATTTAGTTATCACAACAGTTTCCTGATAGCTGATAGGAATGAAGCCTGGATTCTGGAGACTGCAGGGAAGCATTGGGCAGCAGAAAAAGTAAAAGGTATGGAAAACTTTTTTTTTTTATTTATAAGGGAACAAATATATTTTGGCTCACAATTCTGAAAGAGGGGGAAATCCAAGAATATGGTGGCACATCTGCTCAGTTTCTTGTGGCAGGTCTTACTGCTTTGGCCTGTGGGGGAAAGCAGTAGGGCAAATGGGCACATGCAGAAGACGAAGAACATAAGGAATGATTTTGCTTTAATAACTTACTCTTGTGGTAATTAATCTAGATGGACAACTTTTTTTGTGTGATTTAATTTAATTTACTATTAATAAAATATACCCTTAACTGCAGATATTGCATTTCATTGTCTTTGAAGATTTATATTCCAGCAAAATAAAGGGTAACTTGTAGGGGAAAAGTTAAAAATTGGAAAGAACATGTACTATGAAGTGCATTCTTGAAAAGGTTAAAAGGTAGCATTATCTCTGGCTATATGAGTTTCATATAATGTGTGTATATTTTATGTGCATCAGTTTTTGGCTATTTTATAGTGCTTTTTTCCTTTTAATAACCCCTTGCTATCTTGTTCTCTTTTAACTTTGGGCTGAACACCAAAATTCTTTCATGCTTAAGTATGGAGGTGAGAAAAGGGGAATGGAGCTGGAGATGGATGTCTTTGGGTTGGTGGTTAGAAAGGATATAGTGAAACAAGAATGTCCATTCTCACGAGTGTATATATTTCAATACATTTTCTGAAATTTTAGCAATTATGTGAGAAGGAAATAAAAGGGATACAAAGAGTAAAGGGAAAAGTCAAATTATCACTGTTTGCAGGTGATATTATCCCATACTTATAAGATCTAAAAAGTTCCCCCAGACTTCTAGAACTAATAAACAAACTCAACAAAGTATCAAGATACAAAATCAATATTCAAGAATCAGTAACTTTCCTATACGGCAATTATCAATCCATTGAAAAAGAAATTAGGAAAACAATCCCATGCATAATAACCTAAAGAAAGAAAGAAAGAAAGAAAGAATAAATCTAATCAAAGAGGTGAAAGACCTTTATAATGAAAATTATAGAACACTGAAGAAAGAAATTGAAGAAGACACTAGAAGATGGACAGATCTCCCATGTTCATGGATAGGCAGAATGGCCGTAGTACAAAAAGTGATCTACAGATTCAATGCAATGTCCATCAAAATACCAATAATATTCTTCACAGAACTAGAAAAAACAGTCCCAAAATTCATATGGAAGAATATAAAATCCAGAATATCACAAGCAACTCAAAGGAAAGAAAAAAATGCTGATGGCATCACAATACTCAATTTTAAATTACACTACAAAGCTAGTAAGAAAAACAGAACAGTACTGGTATAAAAACACACATAGAGCAATGGAATAAAATAGAAGACACAGAGACAGACCCACACAGATATATTCATCTGATCCTTACAAAGGTGCCCCAAATATACTTTGGAGAAAAGATAGCCTTTTAAACAAATGTGTGGAAAAACTGAATATCCAGATGTAGAATAATGAAACTCACCCTGAATTTGAGGTTGAGATCCCTCTCACCCTGCACAAAAGTCAACTCAAAATGGATGAAAGACCTAGGAATCAGACCAGAAACTTGGCAACTTTAAAGTGGGTCAGCACTCCAACATATAGGTACAGACAAGCAACAACTTCCTCAACAAGACTCCTAAAATTCAGGAAATAGTACCAAAAATTAATAAATGGGTTTGCATCAAATTGAAAAGCTTCTGTACAGCAAAGTAAAAAAAGAGCATGAAGAGAGTATGAAATCTGGGAGAAGTCTTTGCTAGCTAGTTTTTCAACAGATGATTAATATCCATAATATATAAAGAACTTTAAAAATCTATAAAATAACCCAGTCAATAAATGGGGAAAAAATTAAACACTTCTCAAAAGAAGAAATACAAATGGTCAACAAATATATGAAAAAAATTTCAACATCTTTAGCAATCAGGGAAATGCAAATCAAAATTACCCTAAGAGTTCATCTTATTCCAATTAGAATGGCAGTAATCAAGAAATAAAATAATAATAATTGCTGGCAAGAATGAAGGAGAAAAAGAATACTTATGGGATCTTTATGGGATTATGACTTTGTATAACCAGTATGGAAATCAATATGGAGGTTCCTCAAAAGACTAGGAATGGAACCACCATATGATGCAGCTATGGTATTCCTCAGTATTTATTCAAAAGAATTAAAGTCAGCATAGCTATACATACATACCCATGTTTATAGCAATGCAATTCCCAATAGCCAAGGTATAGAACCAATGTCTGTCTGTAAGTGTCTATCAATGGATAAGTGAATAAAGAAAATGTGGTATATATACACAATGGAGCTTTTTTAAATTGATTTTTTAAAAAATAAATGACAGCGGAATGCATTACAATTCTTATTACACATATACAGCACAATTTTTCATATCTCTGGCTGTATATAAAGTATGTTGACACCAATTCGTGCCTTCATACATGTATTTTGGACAATGGAGTTTTATTCAGACATAAATATGAATGAAACTGTGTAATTTACAGGAAAATGGATGGAACTTGAGAACATTATGTTAAATGAAGTAAGCCAGACTCAGAAACTCAATGGTCATATTTTCTTTCGTATGTGGATGCTAAAGAAAATAAAAGGCAGGGGCAAGGATATCATAAAAATAGAAAGGGGACCAGTGGAGTAGAAGAAAGGGACAAGGAGGAGGATAGAGGAGAGGGAAAAGAAGGTACTGGTGAATGAAATTGACTAAATTATGTGCATGTACTAATATGTAATAATAAATCCCACTATTATGCTTAATTTTAATGTTATCAGTAAAAAAGAAAGGGTACGCTGATATAATAGTAAAACAAAATTTTATGTCATTGGGTAGAACAACACAATTTGTTTGCTTTAGAATGCTTTGCATTTTCTTTCCCATGGTTTTGTTTTGATCATATATTCCTTTTATTTTTTTCAAGTGAGGAAATCCAGAGATGTAAGAGACTGGTATATGCAAAACTTGGAATTGAGATCTCCTGATTTCAGTTCAGTGTTCTTTCACTAGAGCACAACTTGTGTTCAAACATAATCATGTGATTATGTTCGAGATCCAGGAGGATATCCTAGTTTTACTAAGGAGATAATATATACATGTAAAAATGTTAATTGTTGTATGAATGATTCACATAGATGCTGTGAATATTAAAGAAAGGAAAGGTCATTGTAAGCTGGGGGAGTTCAGAAAGGCTTCATAAAGGAAGTCTTGAGCTTTGGAGGATATGGGTATTATTTTCAAAACAGATCATTGCCAGTTGTTTTGTTGGACATTTTGTTATATATTTTGCTTTATATATTTTGTTTTATGTTTTATTTTATGTATTTTATCTTTTTTAATATATAAAGTTTAACTTAGACTCTATTTTCTTATTGTATTAATTGGCCCAATTATATCATTAAGCACTTTTAATTTTATCAAATATGCTACATGAAAAGGCAAATGAATTCTATTCAACATAGTTCAACATTCCGTGAAAAAGTCTCATTAGGTCATGCAAAATAAGCACCTTCACTGGGTCTCATTATCCAGTTGTATGTTAATTTTGTCACCAGTTTCTCTACTTCTAAATGAGCCTAAGAACTAAATTGTTGTCTTTGAATGTTCCTAACACATAGAAATGATATATGTCTGATATAATATACACCCATTTGCCCTGGTCTGATTATTAGACATTATTATACATGTAATGAAATGCTACACTGTACCACATAAATATGTACAATTATTATGTGTCAATTAAAATATATGTTGATTTTAAAAAACTGAATTGTTAAATTATAGGGAGTCATCTCTTAGATGGAAACTTTATCACTATCCTTGATTCTATTATGACTTAAGTCTCGATTTTATAGTAAGAATATCCCAAGTATTATTTCAGTAGAATAATTACTTAGTTGATTTTTACTTTGCAGACTGTCTTTTAAGTCAGTTTCAAAACACTATCAATTTTAATTAACATTTATTTTTGTGGTACGGGGATTGAACCCAGGAACATTTTACCTCTGGGCTACATTCTCAGCCCTTTGTAAAAAATTTTGAGACAGGGTCTTCCTAAGTTGTCTAGGCTGGCCTCAAACTTGTGATCCTCCTGAGTGGTTGGGTCAATTTTCATTTATCATGAGCTATATAATTTATTGTGATCTTTTTAAAACAGACTTTTATTGTTTTTTCTCTTTTGTATTTTAGTGGAAAATTTTATTTGTGACTTGTGCCACAATATCTTTGCAAGCCTTATTTTTTCTGTTTTAAATGTATTTATGACTTAAAAAAAATAGTGTCACAAACTGTAGTAAATCCACATCCTTGAGTATTACTCAGCAATAAAAAGGAATGAACTGTTGATACCTACAGTAAGCTGGATGAATCTTTAGAGAATTATGTTGAATAAAAAAAAGCTAGGATTCTTAGAATTAATATTTAGAGAAATAAGAGAACACACTAGTGGTTGCCTGGAGTTCATGTGTGCTAGGGGTGGGAGACAAGTGGGTACGGCTCTAAGAGGGCAACATAAAGGATTCTTGTGGTAGTATAAGCATTCTTTTTCTTGACTGTATCATTACCAGTATTATGATTGTGACTTTATACTCTAGTTTTTCAAAATGTTTTTGTTGGGGGATACGGAGTAAAGGGAACACAGTTTCTCCCTGGATTATTTCTTATAACTGCATATGGATCTACAATTATCTGAACATAAAAAGTTTAATTCTAAAAATTGTCTCTTTTGGGGCTGGGGATGTGGCTCAAGCGGTAGCGCGCTCACCTGGCATGCATGCGGCCCGGGTTTGATCCTCAGCACCACATACAAACAAAGATGTTGTGTCCGCTGAAAACTAAAAAATAAATATTAAAAAATTCTCTCTATCTCTCTCTAAAAAAATCACTTAAAAAATCATTTAAAAATTGTCTCTTAGAATATGCAATAGATGCACATAGCACAAAATTTAGAAGTCTATGTTTACATTTAAATAGTGACTGAGAATTTATAATGTATAGATGGAACATTAATGTTAAACATAACTTTTCATTTTCATTTCCCTTTTTCTTGAAAATAGAGGGAGTTCGTAATATTTCTAATCAGCTTTCTATAACAACCAAGATTGACCAAGAACATCCAGACATGAGAAACTATGCTAAGCAGAAAGGATGGTGGGATGGTAAAAAGGAATTTGATTTTGCTGCAACATATTCTTATCTTGACACAGCCAAGATGATGACTTCATCAGGCAGATACTGTGAGGGCTACAAGCTTCTGAATAAACACAAAGGTAATTTTAGCATTTTAATAATGTCAAAAAAACAAATTACATTTTGTGGATATAATGTAGGAGTGATAAATCTGTTTTGAGGAATTATATTTAGTAAAAATATAGTCATTAAAACTGAAAACAGTATGATGATGTAAGCTATTTTTTGAGATGTGTAAAATATATAATTGTGGGAAGGTAATGATTCTATGTGAAAGTTCAGATTTTCATTTCTTAGAAACTTTAAAAAAATTCTGTTAATATTCTTCAAACAAAATTGTGGTTACTTCTCAGATGTTTTTTTTTTTTTTTTTGGTACCAGGGTTGAACTCAGGGGTGCTTAATTACTGAGCCACATTCCCAGTTCTTTGCTAAGTTGATGAGCCTGGCTTTGAATTTGTGATCCTCCTGCCTCAGCCTCCTGAGCTGCTGGCATTATGTGCTTGCACCACCCTACCCGGCTCTCAGAATTTTTTGAAACATGGAAACATGCTTCTTTGACTATTGCTGCTACTTCTTGTATTTATCTTTTGATAGTATTCTTTTTTAAAAAATATTTATTTAGTTGTAGATAAACATACAGTATGTTTATTTATTTTTACATGGTGCTGAGGATCAAACCTAGTGCCTCACATATACAAGGCAAGCGCTTACCACTGAGCTACAGCTCCAGCCCCTTGATAGTACTCTTATTGGTTATTTTATTACTGTAAATTATATCTAGAAGTTCTGGTTGAGAAGACAAACTGAGCAGATATAAGAATTCCCTCCTTCCCACTTCAAAACTTCAGAAATATTGAATAAAATAGTCATTAAAAGCATATATAACTAAGTTTGAATACAAGAATAGGAAATCACCAGGTTCTAAAAATGAAGAGAAAACCTATAATATGAGCAAGATTTGGAATATTTCCACCCCCAGACAGTCCTCCTCATCTCTGGGTCAAAGGGCAGGGGGATTCTGCATTGGAGCTAAGCCTTACAGGCTAGAGTTTTAACATCCATGAAAGCATAGATGGCTAGGTCAAAGACTTGTTTGGAAAATAGGAGCTAGGCTTTTTCCCAAGGTACAAATCTAAAAAATGCTACTGTACTTCTTGCCTAGATTCCTAGCCTAGAGTTGAGCTTCCTGCTTTTTCAGGCTGTAAGTCAATACAGTCTCTTATGAGAGATTGAACTCTCAACCACATTTATTTTGTGGGCTACCTGTGTGGGGCTGAGAAACAAATGTTGGTTTGGAATTAGTAAACCATACAAGACCTCAGCATATGTGTATTTCTAACTCTACTCTGTGAATATTTGATACAATACATATTCAGATTTTACTCAAATTACCTATCTAATGGAAAATGTACTATAATAAATCTACATGTAACTGCACTGAAAACATTTAAATTACATGGGATTCTGATGAAAGGATGAAGTTTCTATCTATACTATAATAGCTTCTCCTGTAATGTCCTCAAGTATTCTGACTTTTCCTATGTATTATCTGATCTGCTGTTAAATCTCATCTAGTGATGTTTTCATTTTCGATATTGTATTTCATCTCTACAAATTTCATTTGGTTCTTTATCTTTCATTTGTCTACTCATTACCTTTGTGTTTTTCTTTAAATCCTTGAGCATATAGCAATGTAATAGAAATTTTAGCATTCTTGTCTGTTAACAATATCATCTCCATAATTTTTGAGTCTGTCTTCCGGTGACCAAATTTTCATCTTTTTTGCGGGAGGGGGAGTTGCATTTTCAAGGATCTAGTAATTTTGATTGGATGGTGGGCATTATGATTTTATTTGATGAATGCCGCAATTTTGTATTCTTTGGAACACTGTTGGAATTTTAGTAATTTCATTCCTTTAGGCCTATTTTTAAGCCTTATTAGGGTAGCTCTATAGTAATCTTTCCTTTGGGGCTGGTTTAAGTCTAATTCTGGGGAGGAAGAAGATATAAATGACTAGTGTCAGAAATAAGAGTTCATAATAGGCTCCACAGACTTTAGGAAACTAACAAAGGAATACTACAAATAACTCTATGCTCCTAAATTCATTAACTCAGAGGAAATGAACCAATTCCTTAAAATCCACAGAACACCAAATTTACCTAATAAGAAATGGATAACTTGTTTTAACAGATACTTCATTTTAATTGATTATACTCAATCTGCAAACTATCATTGGCTTAAATTTCAGTCCATTTCTTGCATTCTGCCCCACATGATTATTTAGGGATCAGATGAATATTTGGGCTATTTGGGCACGTGTTTTTTTTTTTTTTTTTTGTTTGTTTGTTTGTTATTGTTTTGAACAGAGAATTTAGAATTTCTTCTGCCTGACTCTCTGCATTATGGGATTTTGTTAGAGTCTGTAAACAAGTCAAAATAACACCTGGCATTTTGCCAGGGGAATGTTAGAGTTCCTAAACAAGTCTGGATGGTGCCTGGCAAAATGTCAGAGGGAGTGGTTTGAGAAGTAACAAAACCGAGCCATTAGGTGTAGAGATTCCTGATTGGTTGACTGATGTATCTAGTTTATGCTAATTAGATAAGCTGTGTGGAATGTATAAATACTGCTCCTGTCCTGCAATAAACGGCTCCTACTCCTGCTGTATCAACGTACACAAGTTATTCGTCACCCTCCGCTTATTTTGCCCAGCCAGCCGGGCTGCGGCAGGATTTGCCCTTCACTTTCCAGTGCTTGTGGTTGACCTCTGGTTCTTGAGGTCAGAAATACCAAGGTTATCTACTGCTGCCAGCACAGCACTGACTGTGGACGTCCTATAAGTTGCAGTCATAAAAAAATTGGGAAACTCACCCTATGCATCATCCTCTCATCCACATCACCTCCAAATTTTCTTGCCTTTGTTAGTGGTAAAGAGCCTTCAGGTTAATTGTTCACTGCATTTTTATTCCAAGTTTATATTAGGGAGGGTTGGTCTGATAGGAGCTTACATAGTGATGTTCAAAGTAGAACTCCTTCACATGTCTTTTATTATTCCATGATATTATTTTACTTTTAAAAATAAATATATTCACATGATTGAAAATTTAAAGGTGCATTTGTAATCTGTCCCCAAATACTTAGTTTTTTCCCCCATAGGCAATTCTTTATGTATTTTCCCAGAGATGATACAGGTTTAATGAGACAAATATGTATATGTATTTTACTGAAATGGTAGCATGCCATTTATACTTTTCTACACATAACTTTTCAAAGTTAGTAGTATATAATACAGATCATTGTATTTTAGTATCTGCAGAACTTTCCTTTAAATAGAAACATATTTATTATTTTGATATTGCCTTAATTTTTATGTAGTAGTATTTTGATCATTATATAATAAAGAATGATTTATGAATCATACTTTAGCTAACAAATAACTGTTACTTAGGTAATTTTTAGTTTTTCATTACTGAAAATCATATAAAGTGTTCATAGCCTACTTATATTCATATCCATGGTTATTTTAATAGAATGAGTTTTTAGAAGAAGAATGTGCAGTCAAAATGTATATATATTTTAAAGTTTTTGAAACACATTGCCACAGTGGCCACCAGAATAGATACATCAATTTAAATTAACCCCAGCAATATATGAATAGTTGAGTGCCTATTTTCTAAATACTTATTTTTTAACCTTTATAATTTTGTGGGGGTTACCCAGGATTGAACCCAGAGGCACTTAACCACTGAGCCACATCTCTAGCCTTTTCTTATGTTTTATTTAGAGACAGGGTCTTGCTGAGTTGTTTACAGTCTTGCTAAATTGGTGAGGCTGATCTTATTTTTATTCATTTTTAAATAGTTCTTTTTATTTTTTTAATTTTAAAATTTTTATTTATATATGACAGCAGGATGCATTACAATTCTTATTACACACATAGAGCATAATTTTTCATATCTCTGGCTGTATACAAAGTATATTCACATCAATTCGTGTCTTCATACATGTACTTTGGATAATAATGATCATCACATTCCACTATCATTTATAACTCCATGTCCCCCTCTTTCCCTCCAACAACTCTGCCCTATCTAGAGTTCATCCCTGCCTCCATGCTCCCTCTCCCTATCCCACTATGAATCAGCCTCCTTATATCAAAGAAAACATTCAGCATTTGGTTTTTTGGGATTGGCTAACTTCACTTAGCATTATCTTCTCTAACTCCATCCATTTACCTGCAAATCCCATGATTTTTTTCTCTTTTATTCCTGAGTAATAATCAATTGTGTATATGCCACATTTCTTTTAATACATTCATCTACTGAAGGGCATCTAGGTTGGTTCCACAGTTTAGCTATTGTGAATTGTGCTGCTATAAACACTGATGTGGTTGTGTCCCTATAGTAAGCTGTTTTAAGTCCTTTGGGTATAGACCCAGGAGAGAGGGATAGCTGGGTCAAATGGTGGCTCCAGTCCCAATTTTCCAAGAAATCTCCAAACTGCTTTCTATATTGGCTGCACCAATTTGCAGTCCCACCAGCAATGTATGTACCTTTCCCCCCACATCCTCGCCAACACTTATTGTTGTTTGTATGCATACTAGCTGCCATTCTGACTGGAGTGAGATGAAATCTTAGAGTGGTTTTGATTTGCACTTCTCTAATTGCTAGTGATAATGAACATTTTTTCATATATTTGTTGATTGATTGTATATCATCTTCTGAGAAGTGCCTGTTCAGGTCCTTGGCCCATTTATTGATTGGGTTATTTGTTTTTTTTTTTTTTTTGGTGCTTAGCTTTTTGAGTTCTTTATATTACCCTAGAGATTAGTGCTCTATGTGATGTGTGAGGGGTAAAGATTTGCTCCCAAGATGTAGGCTCTCTATTCACCTCACAGATTATTTCTTTTGCTGAGAAGAAACTTTTTAGTTTGATTCCATCCCATTTATTGATTTTTTATTTTAATTCTTGCGCCACAGGAGTCTTATTAAGGAAGTTGGGGCCCAATCCCACATAATGGAAATTAGGGCCTACTTTTTCTTCTATTAGATGCAGGGTCTCTGGTTTTATTCCTAAGTCCTTGATCCATTTTGAGTTGAGTTTTGTGAGTGGTGAGAAATAAGGTTTTAATTTCTTTTTGTTGCATATGGATTTCCAGTTTTCCCAGCACCATCTGTTGAAGAGGCTATTTTTTCTCCAGTGCATGTTTTTGGTACCTTTGTCTAATATAAGATAATTGTAATTTTGTGGGTTAGTCTGCCGAGGCTGATCTTGAACACATAATCCTTCTGCCTCCGCCTCCTGAAACACTGGGATTATAGGTGTGTGCCACCGCACCTGACTAGCCCTTATAAATTTTGTAGGTAAAAGTGGCATATTATTATCTCAATATATATTATTTTATTAGTAAGATTAGACATTCCTATATTTATTGAAAATTTATAATTTTCTTATAAATTGTCCACTTATTAGTGTATCTTTTTCCCATTTTTTATATTGGGTCACTATTAACTCCTAAAAAATAACTTTTAATGTATTTTTCCCCTTTGCTACCAAATAATTCTGGCAGAATAAATTTTATTTAGATTACTGAGTAGCAGATAATAGCTAAAAGAATCATTTTACTAATAAAAACATGTGACTGCTCTATCCTTCACTTAAAGAATAAAATGGTTCTATAAATCAATCAGATACCAACTACTCAGATGGATCAGTCAGTGATTGATATTTGCTTTTTTCAAGTATTCATTAAAAAATTAATTTCACATTAGTTATTTTTCAAAGTATTTAATATCTTATATTTTAATTTCTAAAACAATGTCAAAATTTGAAATATTTTCTACAAAGTTTCTTAATGTTAGTTTATCATTTTATTTTGTGTATTAATTAATTTATTTTTAGTACTGGGATTGAACACAGGGGCGCTGAACCACTGAGCCACATCCCCAGCCCTTTTTTGTATTTTATTTAGAGATAGGATCTTCCTGAGATGTTTAGGGCCTCGCTAAGTTGCTGAGTATAGCTTTGAACTTTTGATCCTCCTGCCTCAGCCTTCTGAGCCACTGGGATTACAGGTGTGTACAACCATGCCCAGCTAATTTATCATTTTATAAGTATATTTAAACTATTTTTCCATAGGGATAGGTATATAAAAAATGATACAGAATGTTATACTAAATATTTCAATTTTAGACTTATTATAAAAGTAGATTAAAAAAAAGTTGTAGCAGCATCTACTCTCATTTATTGCAAACTTATCCAGGGCTAGGTACTGTATTAAGTTATTCACTTACATTTTCTTTTTAAACAGCCATATGAAGTAGATATCATCTTCATTTTACAAATGAGAAAACTACATGTATTTGTGCTCTTCATTTATATTCTCTATGAAACTGAAAAAAGGGCTTTTTAAATTTACCTTTATTTTTCTCTTAATACCTAGCTCAATGTCTTGTACTACTATGTTGTGTGTGCTTAATAAGTGTTGAAATGATTAATTAAGAATCATTGGTTGAATTGAATTAAATTGTAACTTCTAGGTAGTTTAGCAAAGATCACTGTTGTGTATTTTTTTTTCAGGCAGTAAACTTAAAGTCCAGGAAATAAAATTAGCAGATAATTTTTAAAAATGAAGAGCAATTAATATGGAAAGGAAAATGTCAAGAATGTAAGGTTTAGAGTAATTGGACAAAAGGAAGAAAACCAAATAGAAATAATAAAACATTAATTACCCAGTGCATCATAATACTTGTTATATTTAACTACAAAATTCTGAATTGTAGATTTGATAGTTATACATGAATATATTAATATATGCATCTGACATGAAGCTTATTTTTTTCAAGTGTGAAGTATAGTTCATCTAGCTTTCTGTGCTTTGCCAAAAGAATAAATGTATTTCCAATTCTTTCATAGAAAATTGTCCACTAGTACATTATGGCTAATTTTTCTAGATAGAAGAGCCTACCTTTCTCCTTTCTAACCATCCCTACCTGATGGCTATTAACTGTGCTGCATGTATATCCAAATTGTATCTATATTCACTCATGTATTTTAAATAACTAGTTTAAATTGCAATGAAATTGCACCCTATGTTTTGCATTTATTTTACTGAACCCTGCCACTGCAGTCTCAGTACTTATTCAATGCTTGCTAGTGGATTACTTATAGCTACCCTACTCAAGTGATCATGTAAATCCTCCTTTCATTTTGAGAATTGTAGGTTTTGAATACAGAAAACATTTTTGTAATACTTGTATTATCACAGTGTTATGTTCTGCCACTGTTTTTATTAAAACTTGCATTTATAGGAATTTAGACTTGAATCATTTTTAAATCTCACTAGGTATTAGAGCTATGTATCTGGTAGTAGTAGATCAGTATGGATGCTAGGCTTTTGTTTTATTGCTGAGTTTTAACATTAAAGGTGCTTTTTTGGGTAACACCCTTTTTTCTTCCTGTGTTTTTCAAAATTAACAGAAAATTATGACTCCTATAACAAGTTACCTATAAACTCAGTAAGTTATTTTTCTTGTTTGAATTTGAAGTCATGGTTATGCTGTGAAGAAACCAGATAGAATATGGACTTGTGTAAATCTATTTTCATTACCATAAAATTGTTGGTAAGTTGCATGATTAACTGATGACAGAACATTAATTTTCTTTTGAAGTATCACAAAAATCATATTTTGGGTATAGACTTGCTATGAGCTTTTTCTTTTCTTTCTTTCCTTCCCTCCATCATCCCTCCCGGAATTGAACCCAGGGGCACTCAACCACTGAGTCACATCTCCAACCCTTTTTGTATTTTATTAGAGACAGGGTCTTGCTGAGTTACTTAGGGCCTTGCTAAATTGCTAAACTCTGGGTTTGAACTTGCAATCCTCCTGTCTCAGCCTTCCCCTGGGATTATAGGCATGCACCATTGCTCCCAGTGAAGCTTTTTCTTTTAATCCCCATGTTAGGGGAATGGTGTGGGGAGATTCTTGCTTTTCCTATTCTCTTTATCTTTGTGAGTTACTTCATTTTAAAATTTCTTTCTGGTAAGTATTGTAAAATGTTGTGTTTATTATTTGGTGCTAGGGATTGAATCCAGGGCATTGTGCATACTAAGCGTGTGCTCTACCACTGAGCTATATCTCCAGCCCCAAAACTGTAGAGTTTTGGGAGAGAGGAAAACAAACAAACAAACAAACAAAAACTTGTGGTCAATCAACCATGTTAAATGAAAGTTATTTATTTCTTTAGAACTAAGTTTAGCTGGGCATGGTGATGCTCGCCTGTAATCTTAGCAGTTTGGGAGACTAAGGCAGGAGGATAGCAAGTTCAAAGTCAGCTTCAGCAATGTAGCAAAACCCTGTCTCAAAATAAAAAATAAAAAGGGCTGTGGATGTGATTCAGTGATTAAGCAACCCTGGGTACAATCAAAAACAAAACCAAAAACTGATTTTAAGGCAACAATTAAATATTTCCACATAAGTTATCTGAAATACCTGATGACAGACACTATGTTTTATTACTTAAAAAACAAACAAACAAACTGTACTTGTTACAATATGGATATACCATGTTCATTATTGTTATTAAGAACCTGGTACTATTTCTGGGTAAAAAAAAACTGATGTATTTAATAAATTGGAGGCATAATAATGGAGTGGTTAAAAGAATACTGCTACCTGTGTTGGAGTACTTGGAATTAGACTTACCTTCTTCCAGGAATAACTATAATAACTGGAGTAGGGGAAATCTCCCTGTTTAAAAACATAAATGAACACCTGAAACAGTCAGAACCTGACTTTTTTTTTTTTTTTTTGCAGTCCTGGGAATTGAACATTTTTCAAGTATGCTAGGCTGAGCTATACCCCACCCCTCTTTTAATTTTGAGACAGGTTTTGCTGAGTTACCCAGCCTGGCCTCTAACTTGCAATCCTCATGTCCCAAGTAGCTGGGATTATAGGTGTGCCCCATGGTACCCAGTTTCTCTTTTTCTTTCTTTCTGTCTTCAGTGCTATGTATTGAACCCAGGGCCTCATTCATGCTAGGCAAGTACTCTACCTCTGAGTTACAGAGCTATATCGCCAGCCCCTCAAAACCTGTTTTATGAGCTAGAGAACAATATGAGAGAATTTATAATACTGTTTTTTATGTGACATGAAAAATACCTCCTTATTACTCTGCTTTTTCAGAATTATCCTGGCAATTTTTTTAATAATCATATATTTTATTTTATTTTTAGTTGATTTAATTTATTTCTGGAAATTCTTGAATGTTCATTTTTGCCAATGAATTTTATAATATTTTTTCAGTTTATCCCAAGAAAAGTCTCATACAAAGTCAATGACAAATAACACGTGGATAGAGAGTTAGACCTATTAATTGAAGAGAAAACTAAGGATGGTAATATGGCCAAGTGCTTTCAAAGAAAGTGACTTCAGTATTAAAGGATTAAGAGAGTGACAACCCATTATTGGATGCTGGGAAATGATGGGTTAAGAAACTTGATGTAATCCTCAAATATTTTTGTGAAAATTGTCTTTATGATCAACCTGCAATAGTCAAATAAAGTTGTATTCTCTTAAAATTTTGTTGGAAAAATTATACTGCATTCTTTGTTCTAAGAATTAGCATGTTAAAATTTCAAACTAAATTGTTTTCTGTAAGTTTATATAAACTTATTTCTGTAACATTTTTATTTTACATTAAAAGTTCAATCAATCCTTTTTACTCCATTATTTACCATGAAGTTTTGATTCTCATTTTAAATGTGTTACTTTGAGTAGTAGTCTTTTCTGGTGTCAGTTTTCTTTTGATAATGAGAATTTCTTATATTCAAAGGAAAACTTTTAAGCCTATTCTGAAACTTTTTAGGAGAGATTGTCAATGACTTGTTAACTGTTGTTACTTTAGTTGAAATTGGATCATATTCATGAAGAGATATATCTTTTCATATTTATATCTCTATATAGATACACCTCTAGTTTCTATGACAGTGCCTGGCACTTAATAGATTCCCCAAAATGTTTTTTTTTTTTAAATAAATGAGAACTAAACAGAGGGAAATATCATCCTTTTCTATAGGGAATGTATAATCTAATGATGGGGCTACAACAAATAAACAAGAGATTAGTAATGCTTATAGATGGAGAGGAAAAGGTCATTTCAGTTGAGCTTAATAGTAAGTTTTAATTTTCAGGAGTTTGAATTTGATTTAGGAGGAATTTGGAGTGATAAATTTTGCAGAAGAAAATTAATGATAGGTCAGAAGAAAAACAGGCTATTTTTGTAGGACTGCTGTGTTAGCTTTTTAATTGCTGTGACCAAGATACTTGACAAGTACAACTTTGAAGAGGAAGTTTATTTTGGCTCACAGTTTCAGAGGTCTCAGCTGATTCCATTGCTCTGAGCTCATGGTGAGGCATAACATCATGGTGGAAGGGCTGATGGAGGAAAACTACTCAACTCATGATGTCCAGGAAGCAGAGAGAGAAGGATCAGGGACAGATACAAAGGTACACCTCTAGAGACCTAATTCCTCCAGTCATTCTTACCTGCCTATAGTTACTGCCCAACTAGTCCATTCAAATTATTAATCCATCAAGTGGGTTAATCCACTAATTAGGTTTCAACTCTTATGGTCTAATCCTCTCACTGCTGAACATTCCTGCCTTCACACAGGAGCTTTTGGGAAATACCTTATATCCAAACCATAATAACTACATCAGGTAGGTTAGGGTTTTTTTTTTGTTGTTGTTACTCTAAGGTAGTTCTGAGCCACATCTTTGACTATAAATGTGTATAGCAAGGAACAGAGCTGTCTGAAAACATCAATGACTTTAAAAAAATTTTTGTGATGCTTTCCAAATACTGAATTCTGAAACTCTGTGTAACCAGGGACATGTTATATTTACTAAAGATAGAAAATAATTTTTTCTATTTTCCTCAAAAAAATTCTGAAAAACAATAAACATTAAATATAAAAGCATAAAACAGTATAATCACATGCAATATATCATCACATACATATTTCATCTCACACATGGATGTTTAATCTTTAAAGTAGCCCAGCAGGATTATGTACACCCAAATTCCATTAACCATAATATGTTTTGTCATCTTCATTCTTTTTCAAGTTCTAGCCCACACTTTCATGTAAGATTATTAATGTCAGACACAAAAATTAATATAGTAAAAATAATGTTTTATTTTATAAAAATAATCTTTTATAATATTGGAAACTAAATATAATATTTTTTATTGATTGAATGGACAGGCTCAGATAATAATTATTGAAATATCATCAGTTCATTACTAAATATGCCTTAAAAATTCTGTAAGTGCAATAGGATTGAATGTATTTTTTACACTATTGATTGCTTTTGCTTACAAAGTTTTTGCCTATTAGAATGTTTTTTGAGATTTTGCATATTTTATATTTAAAAGAAAATATCTTTCTGTGACAATGTGCTGTTGAAACAGAGTTTCTTTATAGTTGATATCTCATTTATACCAAGATTGGTATCTCCTATATTATCAGTAGAGAAAGCAGTTTGTAATTGTAAAGTATCTATGTATGCAAACCTATTTGATGGATTTTAAAATTATTTCCCTAGGAAACATAACATTTGAAACAATGATGGAAATTCTCCGAGATAAACCAAGTGGCATTAATATGGAAGGAGAATTCCTGACCACTGCAAGCATGGTTTCTGTTTTACCTCAAGATTCCAACCTTCCTTGCATTCACTTCTTTACGGGGACTCCTGATCCTGAGAGGTAAAGTCACAAAATACTGTGAACTAGCAAGTGGTCATGGTATGGGGAAGAATCATAGTGTGTTGATAATTCTGTGAGACTAAATTTTTGTTACATAAATAAGACAACTTGTTGGTGGATTTTCTGGGCCAATTTTAGATTGCAATTTCCATATATGTGTAACTGTTCTCATTTTTTATGGGAAGAAAAGGCTTATAGTTTTGTATTTACCCTTATCTGTACTCCTCTTTCCTACAAATATATTTAACATTGTCAAGAAAAGAAGGTAGATAGGTTTTTCTGCTCAGATTTCAGACATTAATGACATTAGATGATTTATAAGTTAGTAAATTGAATAAGTAACGTAGTTGTGCTAGATTTACTTATGTACATACAGAAAACACATACATATAAAACTTAAACTATCAGTAGTTCAAGTTATATCTTTAGGACTTTATTTATAGACTATCTTGATTCAAGTCATTTGTATCTCTTACCAAATTTAACACCACATTACATTTAGAAATGATTTCGTACTTGCTATCCCTTAATGTTATATACTTTCATATTGTTAAAGATATTTTAAGAAGTTAGAGTGTGAAACCTGTGTCCCCTCATTAACACTTGTGCTGATTTTCACCCCAAGTTATAATCCTCAGTCTATAACTCTGAGGATTGTTCTTACCTTAGGAAATGGAAAACTGTTCATTCACTGACATGGTGTATGTGCTGTGCTCTCAGTAGGTCAGTATAATGCAGCCCTAAATTAAGCATTGTCCCTGCCATAAATGAGATCACACTGTACACTGGGAATTGGGCATAAGCATAATTAATATGACAGGAACAACTTACTTATGTAGCATCATTAAGAGAAACTTCTCTAAGAGAATCTTGGAAAACTTAGAATAATGCTGAATTTTTAAACATTTTGTCATGTCAATTTAATTAAGTGTCTTTCTTCTAGATCAGTTTTTAAGCCTTTCATATTTGTGCCACATATTTCACAACTGTTGGATACCAGTTCACCAACATTTGAACTTGAAGATCCAGTTAAAAAGAAGCTGCACTTAAAGAGTAAGCCTGATAGAAGACACCCACTCTACCAAAACCACCAACAGGCTTTGGAAGTAATAAATAATAATGAGGTATTATTATATTATCTGTTGTATCATTAGAATAGTTTAAAGTATGATTCAATCTGAATTCTAAACATTGAAGAACCAATTTCTTTCCTTCATGTAAAAAGTAGGTTTATAAATAGTATAGATGCTGCTGGAGATGATGGTGCCCGCCTGTAAACCCAGCAGCTTGGGAGGCTGAGGCAGAAGGATTGGATTTCAAAGCCAGCCTCAGCAACAGTGAGGTGCTAAGCAACTCAGTGAGACTCTGTCTTTAAATACAAAATAGGGCTGGGGATGTGGCTCAGCGGTCGAGTGCCCATGAGTTCAATCCCCGGTACCCTCTTCCCCGCCCCCCCCCCCAAAAAAAAGAAATAGTGTAGATGCTATTACTATAGTAAAGCTGTATTATTTTTACTTTTGGTTAAGAATATGTGTGTTGTGACTATTTTAGACAAATTTAGTATATTAAACATAACAATAACTAACATTATTGAGCACTTATCATATACCATTTTATATGGATTATTTTATTTAATCTGCACAATCATTTTATGAGATAGGTACTCTTGTTATCTCCATTTTACTGATAAGGAATCCAAGACTAGGAGAGAGGTTTAGTAATTAGCTTAGTATCTCACACCAAAAATCACAAAGACTCTAAAGGGCAGTAAATCTTAATCCTACAACTGCAGATGAAAATTAATTGAAAGTGATTAAAGGCCTCATAGACTTAAAATAATAAGTTGTTTTTTAAAAACATAATATATGCTTATTATTTAAAAAATGTGAACATTGTAAAGAGCAACATGTCACCTGAAATCTCCAGAAATAAGCAGATGTATTTATTTTCTGACATAGATTGAAAGTTAATTTTATAAAATATACCTCTTCAGCCCTCCCTATCCCTTGCCCGTCCAACTCCCCCCTCCTCCCCATAAGAATGAAATGGGGCTGGGGTTGTAGCTCAATAGTAGAGTACTTGCTTAGCATGCATGCATGAGGCCTTGGGTTTGATCCCCACCCAGCATTGCAAAAAAAAAAAAAAAAAAGAAAAGAAAAAAGAAAGTACAAGTGCTGTCTAAAGGCAACTATCAATTGACAACCTGCAATGAAGGAAAAGATTAACCATCCTATATCTTTTCTTGGCTATTTTTACCACTTGCTGATTTTTCTAGCTATATAATCCTTTAACTTTTTCAAGATCTAGGCATTTACATCTGTCTACATTTAAATCAATTAAATTAATTTTCCTCCAGGTAATTACTCATTTTTGCCTGTAATATGTTTGCATAGTTATCTGCCTTTTCCCCCCACTTCACTATTTTGCTTTTGTTTGAAGCACTTTGCCAGACTTCCTATTTGCTAAGAATTCTTAATGCTGATTCTGCTTTACTGGGGACCAGTTTGTTTTCACATCTGGTCTACAGTCTAAATACTGTTTTGTAGCTTAGTGGTGTGAAATGAGAGGCAAGCAATAGGAACCCACTTAGTATGCTGACTGGGGCCCAAGTCACTGGGCCTGAGGTGTCTGTCATTCCTATGTGCTTAGCTTATTCTCCACACTCAGAACAGTGTGGTGAGCAATGATGAGCACTCTGATTCTTTGGCCTTTGCTCAAGTCCCTTAGTGTTATGCTTTAGGAACTTCTACTGGATCCCTTTACTCCTCCTGTGCAGTTTCCACACAGCCTTTGTTGTTCATAATTGCTCTCATGAGCTTTCACTTCTCTTTTCCCCATTATACTGCTTCTGGGAGATGACTTTTATAGAGTTAGTATTAAATATTTGTTAAACTAAAAAATTAAATTGCTTATTGGAATTACAAAGTAATTTGGGGATAAAAATGAAAAGCTTGGGGCTAGGGTTGTAGCTCAGTGGTAGAGTGCTTATCTGGAATGCATGAGGCACTGGGTTCGATCCTCAGAACCACATTAAAAAAAAAATCCACCTAAAACTAAAGATACATAAATAAATAAATTTAAAAAATTAAAAGCTGTTACTGTTTAAAAGATGTTAATTGTTGATTGACAATATAAAGTCATGGAAAAATAATGTAATTTGAGGATGATATCAATAAGCTATGTTCTAGTTCTGACTCTATAACTACTTTTTTGTTTTAGGGAGACTCAGTCCTACTGATAGCTTTAATTTACATTTCTTGATTACTAGTGAGATAGAAAATTTCTATATTTATTGGTATAAATATTAAATGACTTGGCTGGGTTTTTTTCATAGCTTATTTCTCAGTTGATTTAAAAAATTTTTTTAGTTGTTGATAGACCTTTATTTATTTATATGTGGTGCTGAGAATTGAACCCAGTGTCTCACACATGTCAGGCAAATGTGCTACACTGAGCCCCAGCCCCAGCCCCTCTCAGTTGACTTTTGGGTCATTTATGTTTGTGTGTTTTGCATCAAAGAGGCAACAAATACGAATGTTAACTTTGTTATGTGCAGAGATTTTGTTGTTGTTTTAAAATATATTTTTTTAGTTGTTGATGGACCTTTAGTCATTTATTTATATGCAGTGCTGAGAATTGAACCCAATGCCTCACACATGTGAGGCAAATGTTTACCACTGAGCCACAATCCCAGCCCTTGTTGTTGTTGTTTTTGATGCTGATAATTGAACTCAGGGATTTCATTCAGTCTAAAATAGAGTTTCATTCCTTCTATATTTACATATTAGAAGGGGTAACTAATCCAGAAGTAGAAACCACAGTGAACAAATCTTGTCTGTGAGGGTGGGTTGGAATTTGGATAGATTCATGTACTCATGTATGTGTATTTGTGTGCTTTTCATTGTTTAGGATAAAGCCAGAACAATATTGGATAACATGAGGAAGCTGGAGAAAGAACTATTCAAAAAGATGGAGTCAGTCCTCCAAAACAAGCATCTTGATATGGATGAAATTGCTAATCTCTTTCCTCAGAGTACAAAAGATGAAATTAGAATTTATAAGGCAAATATTACTTCATAGTGAGTGATCATAGAAATGGTAGAAATCTCCCTTAAAGTCAGAATCCATTGTCTTGAGGTAAACCTACTTAGCTATTATTCTTTAATAGCATTCAAGTGATAGTTCAACTGTTAAAACTCATGTAGTTTTGCTGAGATACTGACAAAGAAAACATTGGAACCAAACACATATATCATGGGGTAGCTAGGTGTTATTCCAGGCAATTATTTCTTTTAGCCACAATAACTTTTTTTTTTTGTCACAATAATTAAGTACTCAGGTGCTGGGGCTGAGGCTCAGTGATCCAGCACTTCCCTCTCATGTGTGAGGCATTGGGTTTGATCCTCAGCACCATATGAAAATAAATAAAATAAAAGTATTGTGTCCATCTACAACTAAAAAAAATTAAGTATTCAATTCTATATAAAGCATAAGACATTAATATAATGCATGGATTTATACTTATAATTTTGTAGTTCCCTCAAATCATTTTATCAATTATTTTAAGTTATTTTAGTAATGAAAAAAATATGAAGTAGTGAGTTTTCTTATGCTTTAGGCAAATATTAACCAGTGCTAACAAGAGAATTTTCTAGATTTACACACTAAATCTTTATCATTGTATTAATTCTGAAAATACACTTTCATTCAAACACACTCTATATCAAGAGTTGGCTTACCAGTGAACTTATAGCTCCAATTGTTTAGCCTTCCACTGTCTCTTAGAAACCACTATTTAGTTTTTAGTTTACTTTGTTTTGCTTTCCCCAGAATGTTGGAATCATACAGTAGGTGTTCTTTCAGATTGATTTCTCTTGCTTACTAGTAATATATACTTAAGTTACTCCGTGTTTTTCATGACTTGACAACGCCTTTCTTTTTAGCACTGAATAATATCCCATTGTCTGGATGTATCATTACTAAAGGGCATCTTGGTTGCTTTTAAGTCTTGGCAGTTATGAATAAATCTACAAACTGCCATATGCAGGTTTCTGTGTGGATGTAAAATTTCAACTTACATTGGGTAAATACAAAGTGTGCAATTGCTGGGTCATATGGTAAGAGCATGTTCAGTTTTTGTAAGAATTCGCCAAAAACTGTCTTCCAGAGTCACTACCATTTGCATCCCCACTAGCAATGTTGCACCATATCCTTCCCAGCATTTTTTGTGTCAGTGTTTTAAATTTTTACCATTTCTAATAGTTGTGCGGTTGTTTCTCGTTTTAATTTGCAATTCCCTAGTGACATGAAATGTTGAACATCTTTTCATTGTTTATTTACCACCTGGGTACATCTTCTTTGGTGAGGTGTCTGTTCAGATCTTTTGCCCATTTTGAAATCAGTTGTTTGTTCATTTTCTTATTGTTGAGTCTAAAACTCTTTCAAAGACATTGTTTTTGGGTTAAAGTCTCTTAACAAATACCACCAAGAGCCTGGTAATTAATCTTTCCTCTGTATTTATCTTATTACACTTTCACCATTGTTTTTTATGTTTCAACTATGCTGCTCTTTCAAGTCTTGGAATGTGCCCAGTTCCTTCCTCATGGCTATACCCTCTGTTGTACCATTCATTCCGTGTTCTCACCTTTTGTAGTTCTTTTAATGGTTTTGCCAAGACAGGAATTCCTTAAGGAAGTTTTCCTCAAACCACAAGGTCAGGTCTCTCTTAAATACTCTTGGAGCCACATGCTATCCTGATCACAAATTAATTATACATTAAACATTTACACAGAACATTAAACACAGTAGAACAAAGCTCTATGAAACTAGGAATCATATTTGTTCTTACTGTTGTATGCGCAGTGTTCAGTATTGTGTCTGGCATGTAATAAATGCTATTAATAGATATTTGCAAAATGAATATTCAGATACTGACAGGAAAAATTTATACAGTCCTCTGCCTATAAAAATGCAAGGTTGCAAAAATTATCTAGATAATTTATCTATACAACTTGTTAGCTTTTGATAAGTTTCAAATCAAGCTGTTGCTTCTTTCCATATTAGAAATGGGAATGTATCCCCATATGAAAGCAAGGATTATTGGGGCTGGAGCCATGGCTCAGTGGTAGAGGACTTGCCTCACACGTGTGAGGCACTAGGTTCAATCCTCAGCACCACATAAAAATAAATATATTGTGTCTATCTACAACTAAAAAAGTTAAAAAAAAACAACGATTATTAATGTATTATTAATGTATGTAATTATTAATGTAAATTAATATAATATAGCTTGACTTTCACTGTATAAATGCAATGTGGTATTGGGCTGTGAGTACTTGTGGGGGTAATTAATGCCTTGGGATATATTGTAAAACATTTAAGGTTTTATTAAATTTTATCTATTTTAAGAGTAAAAAAATATAGTTGCTGAACTAAGCTTTTTATTAGGTCAACCCTTAAATTATGTTATAAACCAAGGGAGTCATCTAATAAATTGAGTACTTTACAAAAAGCTACGTTGTTTGATCTTGATGAAAATATCAGTTTATATATTTATTGTTAAAAAAAAGAATGTTGTCCTAGAAATAATATGCAGCCTAGAATTTTGGAAAGTTAGTTCCTTCTTGTAAAATTTTCCAAAAACAGTTCTACATAGTGAATTTTTCTCTTTTGAATTAATTACTTTAGATTTCCATCATGCCAACTACAGAACTTTAAAATCTGTCTTTTCCTGAAGAATAGTGATAATATGTATGGTCCTGAACTGTGTTTCCAGTCATCATTCATCACATGGGTATAAGATACAAAGGGGCAAAAACCAAGAGCTGTATTCTGCTGCATAACTTTTGGGTCACTAATCATTATTCTCCAAGTAAATATACTTTATCTTATTCTAAAAATATTAAAAGCAGAGCACAAGTTAGGCATGGACTTGTTCATTGAGAGTTAAGATAACAATAGACTATGCTGAAGATTAGTAAAAAAGGGGTAGATTTTAATCAAAATTGTATCAGATAATTTTCTCAGCTGTGACTCTACATATTAAAAATCATGAGATGTGGCTCAGCAGTAGAGTGCTTGCCTAGCATGTGCAAGGCGCTGGGTTCGATCCTCAGCACCACATAAAAATAAATAAAATAAAGGTATTATGTCCAACCACAACTAAAAATAATATTTAAGAAAAACCATGAAATGTATGTAAGGCACTCTTAATTTCATATTAACTCACTCATAAAAGGTGTTTAGTGAATTCATAATTGGGGAAGTTTCTATGCATAGGACCTAACGGGTCATGAAGAAAGGGACAGTCTTAAGAAACTCATTTAAGAAAACATTAAGAACTTAGATTAAAGACCCATTTGATAGTATCTGTATCATTGCAGTTGCCCAAAGAAAAGATGACAGCAGTGAAAGTTAAAATAGGTAGTTTATTCAGAAACTTGCTTTGTCAGTGAGAAAGTAACAGTTACAAATATTTTCATTTAATAAAATTAGCATATCCTTAATCTAAAAACATCTCTTAAAATCCTTTATCTGAAACTGCAGATCATTCTGATCTAGGATTTTCTTTTAGTGTCTCCCATGGAAAAAGAGGTTGCAGAATCCTTTTGTGCAAATAACAGAACATATGCAGTATGACTTATTTGTATGACTTGTTCATAAATAAAAAATTTCTCCACTTGAGTTTGAGTTGCCTGCATGCATGTGAGTGAGTTACATCTCTACTGGAACAGCAGTGAGGCTTTATGCTTACTCCTGAGCATTCAAAGAGTATTAACGTGGTCATATTTTTTTAGAAAAAGTTCCCCCACAAGACAGTTCTGTTTAAAACACGACCATTCTCTAATGATAGCTTGAAATTTGTATAGGTTAATGGTATACTGAAGTAAAATTTACTTGTTAAATACACTAGGCTTCCATGCAGGTTTTTAAAAAATTTATATATCTGTTGCATTAAAAGGGCAATAATTTTCTAAACGGCTTTATATATAAAACACTAAACATGAGATAAACATTTCAACATATTTTGAGTAAGTTAAACTGACACCTAATAATTAAGTAGATGTTCAAAAATCATGTGAATAACTCCCTTTAATTTTCTGAAGATGAACTTTATCTGAGGGTGTTATGGTCTGAATGTGTGCATCCCCTCAAATTCATATATTAAAATGTAATATATGGGGAGTGGGATGATACTGGGGGGTGACTAGGTCGTGAGGGTAGAGCCCTCATGAATGGCATCAGTCCCTTTCTCAGGGCTGAAGAGACAAGAGTTTTTCCCTTCTACCATGTGAGGTAACAGCAAAAGGGCACCAGCTGTAAACCAGAAATCAGGCCTTCACCAGACACTGAGCCTGCCCATGTCTTAAATCTTAGACTACATAGCCTCCAGATCTATAAGAAATAAGTTTCTGTTGTTTATAAGCTATCCAGTTTGTGGTGTTTTGTTATAGCTGCCTTAATGGACTAAGATAGCAACATTTAGTAATTTAAAAATTTATAGATTTTTTTTTAATACATAGAATTCATAGACTGAATTCTAAAGGTAGTCATAGGGTGCTATGTCTAGAAGTTCTAACTCTTGACTTGGACTATATATATGGTCCTTTTTATTCACTGCAGGGAGAAAAGTAGTAGGGTTATTATTCTGTACTATGTTGCTTTGTGCAAATAATAAGTGATACATCACATGGCAATAATTTTTTAATATTTAAATAAATATGCACAAATTACTATCTGTAGCACAAAAGTTAGAAATTGGATTTTGATGATAATATTTATGGAGGTTTTTATTCCTTTCCTAATGACATAGATTAGTACTTTGGTTAGAAGAGCAAGAAGAGACAAGCCTATTTAAAAAAAAAAAAAGGCAGTGATTCTAATTTGTTAACGAGTTTTTTCGAAGAAATGGACGGGGGCTGGGAGGAATAAGAACCTCTTATTAGATTCAGTAAAATTATTTTTTTTAGGAAGTGCCATCAATAAATGTAAAATTACCATAATTTTATGTCCACTTCACCAGAACATCTGTCAAATTTGACAATTAAAAAGAACTGTCAATTGGATATTGATTTTGAAGTTATAGCAAACAGTTGCAGGAAGAAATCATTTTATAATGTTGCCACACTAGTATTATTTATAGTAATTATTATATTCACTATCAGAACTTTTCCTTTTGTTTTTTTCTTTTTCCTAGGTCACTTTCCTATGTGTTTTACATACTAAAACCACAGTGTTAGCATGGGGCGGGGGAAATGCAGCTTGTCAGATTTTACAGAAGTGGCAACTAAGACTCGGAGAGGTTCTAACTTGCCCAAGATCACACAGATAAATACTGGATCTGGGGCTAGAATATGATTCCATGGGGGATTCTCTCCTTTATCATTTAGGACTTAGGAGAAAGTGAGGATGGGGGTGAATGCTCAATTTCTTTATAGCTTTCCTGTTGGGGGCTGTTTGCACTAATAGCAGAAGTCTGTTTAGGACTCTTTTGAAGAAATCTGTAAAACAAGTACTCATCCCGAAATTCATATTCATTGGTAATATGTTGGATGACTCCCCCTTGCACCAGTCTGTCTCCATATATCACAGCTTCACCACGGTCAGAGGCAAGGCCAACTTCAATTAGCCAGTTCACCAGGTCACAGCCACAGAAGGTCCCAGCAGAAGTCTTTGCACCACACCTGTATGTCAAAGGAATGATTCACCCATATGTTCTGTAAACCTGGTATCAGCACTGTATGGTAGAGGACAAGCAAGGAAAAAATAGAAGGAAACAAGGGAAGACGGCACGATAGTTAAAAGCATGGCAGGAATGAAACTGTTCTGAATATAAAGGAATTGTTAACTTTCCTGACCCCAGAAAGACTCCTGGAGAAAAATAAAATATGCCAATAATGCTTGTGAAAACAGAAACACTTCAACAACAAAAAATGGACATAGGTAATGTCTGAATATTATATGTTATAATTTATTATATTCTTATTTGTGCTAAGTAATTTTAATTGTCTCAGGAACATTACGTATTTTTTGTAAACTCTTAAGAAGTGACTATTTTTATTAAACTACTCAAATCAAACTTTATTTCCAGCTTATCGTGCCCACAAGTAGTCTTTCTTTCCATCAGCAACCAAAGCAATCATACTTTTGTGTTTGTCAGGATTTGTTTCATTAAAAAGCAAGAAAAGAATAAGTGAGATCTGTCTTGCTACAAATCTTAAGATTTTTTAAAATGTGCTTTATAAATCTACTTCTTGATCACTTAAATTTTTTTCTTCTTAATGCAAATATGAGGTCCTTCAAATATGTTCAAATAAACAAGGAAAAGAGAAATGAAAAAAAAAAACCAAACCCAATTACATAAATTCTGTACAAATATGCAATAGACAACAAAAATCTGTCCACAAGCATCAGTCAAGCTGTAAAACCTAAAGTGCTTGACAATGGGAAATAGCAAATGAAGATTGAGATGAAATGAGAAACAGGTGACAAGAATTTAAAAACATTTTATCATAAATAAAATATACGTGTATCATATAAGAATTATAAAAAAGGTTAATAAACGAAAATGTTTCTCAAGTATGTAAAAATCACAGTATGTTTTGTTTTGAGGTGCTGGGGATGTCACCCAGGGCCTTCATGCTTGTTAGGCAAGCACTCCACCGCTGAACTACATCCCCAACCCCAGATTACAATATTTTAACTTAGTAATAAGATCTCTTAACTTAATTCTTTGCAACTGCAAACATCATTTTGACAGAAGCCTGAATGTTTCAACCCCTGTCTGAGCCTTCTTCCTGTTTGTTGGCTTTTAATTTATAGTCCTAATGACTTCTGTCCCAGACACCAATTGAATAGTTTCTTGAAGACTGTGATCAGGCAGCTGTAACAAAAGCCCATGGAGATGTACAGAGTGTCAGAGAATGTGATGCTGTACAGGCAGTAGAGCCTGGAAAGGGACAGGGAACAGGCCAGAACACTACCAGCTGGTGCCCATTCAACCATCTGGGACCAAGGCAGCCTGGCAGCCCTGCAAATGGTAAGAGCTACACTTCCCGACAGTTGGCAAGCACAAAAGGCCTGACAGAGATAACAACAGAGTTTTCTTTTTTTAATTTTGAAAAGCAGTTGAAAAAAAAGTTGTTGATAATATCTTGAAATAATATCTTGAAATAATTGTGCTCAGCCCTTTAAGGGTAGAACATTAACTTTTCTCCATAGTTTACCATTAGGCTAGGCATATCACGGACATTTTGTCACCTAATTCAAACAATATTGAGAGTCAGATTTTTAAAGAAAAGGAAAACTAAGGCTAGAGAATTGAACCTGCCTATTGTCACACAGCCAAGAAACTTCAATTCAGGAGTTGAATTCTAGTATTAACCTATACCCAAATGCTTCCCCTTTCCACCATCTAACCTAGGCTACCTTCTGATTATAATGGCATGTATATTAAATATAGTGGCATAATAGGTGCAAATAAACTATCCTATATAATTTTCAGTTATACACATGTTACTTTCCTTATGTTTTATTTTTCTTTCATGACAACCAAAAATATTTGCACTACAAATTTGTTTATTCAAAGTTGATCATTTCTTGCTGCAGTATATTCCATACCTTGAAGATATAATGTTAATAGACCAAAGGAAGATTAGGACTTGAAGTGAAATATAAGCAGCAGAATTAATTAAGAGGCAGAAATTTTATTATTATTATTTGTAGTACCAGGGATTGAATCTGGGGCACTTTACCCCAGAGCTACATCCTTTTTTTAAAAATTTTGAGACAGGGTCTCACTAAGTTAACATGGCTGGCCTTGAATTTGCGATCCTCCTGCCTCAGCCTCCCAACTTGCTGGGCTTACAGGAGTGTGCCACCATTCCTGCCTTCATTTTGTTTTCTTGGAAACAGCATTAGTAATATGAAACAATATAACACTAGAAAATGGGAATAGAAAACCATTTCTGAATCCAATGTATTTCAAAGCTTTGTGAGAGACACTAATGGCCAACATGAAGTGAATGTTAATATTCTACCACATTCTGGTTTGTTTTAAAGTTCTCACATTTTATGTAGAAATCAGAAGTTATATGATATTTTAAAATATTAAAATCAAAATGATATGTCTTTTTCATATGCTACTTCTTAAACTATAAACTGACCCATAACTATTAGCCTATTAAAATCCAAAAATAGTTAATCTAAAATATAATTATTTGGATCTACAATGGCAATTTGCTCACCTTCTTTCCTTGACGATGTTACGGATACAGAGGTCACGGTGATAATGGATAAATTGTTGACAGGTCATTTTAATTTCCTCAGAAACAGGAGAATCTCTGTTTTCTGCTGTTTCTTTATTGTTCCATAGAAATTCAAGTCTGAAAACCAAAATTTAAGGAGTTTATTTTTTCTTACTGGAGATTGAACCTGGAACTTTGTGAAAACCTAGGCAAATGCTCTACCACTGAGTGACATCCTCAGCCCCCCCACCCCCCACCATTTTTGTGGTCCTGGGGATTGAACCAGGGTCTTGTTACATGCAAGGCAAGCACTCTACCAAACTGAGCTATATCCCTAGCCCCTCAGCCCCTTTTTAAGAAATGTTTTTGTCTTGATACAGATTCTCACTAATATGCCCAGGCTGGCCTCAAACTTGAGGCCTCCCAGGAGCTGGGATTATAGATATATACTACCATGCCTGACTAAGGAGGCTATTTTTTTTTTAATTATTCACTTTCTTAAAGCTTTTTTTCTAAAACTTTATTTTACTTTTATTTTTATGTGGTGCTGAGGATTGAACCCAGTGCTTCACATGTGCTAGACAAGTGTTCTACCACTGAGCTACAACCCCAGCCAAAGGAGGCTATTTTTAATGAAAGAAAAGCATGGAGAGAGAATCCTTTCTGCTCCATCAAAATGGCTGTTCCAAAGCCAGTCACCAAATTTCCCATCTCATCTACAACACAACTGATTCTGCATTTGGTTTCCTTTTCACAGAAGGCTGGGTGAGTGACCTAATTATTTTATAAATCCTCTAGACATTTTTGGCTCATTTCAGTTTTTACTAAGAAATATTCCTTATACTACATTTTACTGTTTTGAAACACAAAGATAACTTAGAGATCAAATAGTTTACTCAATCATTTTGAAATTTTGGTATCACAGAGGCAAATACTGGGCTCTGGAGTACAGACTGGTTTTGTTTTGGCCAGCTCACACAATAGAACTGTTGAGTAGTTCACATTATGAAGCTGATAACTAAGTTCAATAACTTTCTTACTATGCTTTTCCTTCATGAAATGATTATGACCCTAACAATGAAACCTTAGTGAATAAGATGATGCTGATGCTGCAGGATAAGAAAGAAAGAAGAAGAGATACTGTTTTGGGGCACTGTTCATAGAGCAGGTAGGATGAATTCTGTTAGCACTTCTAATTTCTACTAATTTTGACTTTAAAAGCAAATGAAGTACAAAGATTTGTCCCTCTGCCTTTTCCTCCCACCTACAAGTTGCAATACTTGTTACTTTTTTAAATTCTTGATCTTAATTCAAAGAAGCCCTTTACCAAGCCAATAAAATAATTTAGAAAGAAAAATTGAGTTTTCTATAAGTTAGTTTGATAGAGGAATCCTGTTGTCAAAAGTGAAAGACAATCAAATATACACCTTTGGGGGAACACCACTTACTACTTCCCTTTCTAAAGATATGTTCAAGTTTTATTTAACTTTATGTAGCTAATGGCATAGATTGAAATCAGAGTCCATCAGTTTTTGTTAAAATGAAAATTATATTGCTCCATTTATAATAGTTCTTCCAACATTTTCTCTGCAATTATTTACAACTATGTGAATCAACAGATAACCCTTGTATGGTGTTTAGTGGTGGTCTAACAGTTTAAAGGTATAAAAATATCAGTATCTTAATATAATGGCTTTGTCATCAAATTTAGGGATATAGAGATTTATTTCAAAACTAAATTTACCTTCTTTTGAAAGGCAGGATGATTAAATGTTTGTCCAATCCAAAGATTCCAAAGGAAATAAATCCCTAGGGAAGAAAACAAAATTATTTTTTCTGAATGCAGCAATAAAATTGTAAGAGTAGGAATTAAGGAAGTCACCAAATTTAGTGCTTGAGGAGGCAAACCTATAGTGTGATTAGAGCAACATTTCAAATGGAGCATACAAAGCAGGTACTCTAAAGTTCAGTACCTGGAACCAGACATGTTTGCTGCCTCTTCCCAATCATTCTGTTCTAATTATGATGGGTGATAAAAACTAGTGCTGAGCAACCATATTCCTATGACTTCTTACTAAAGAAAAATGAAAATATTTAAGGATTATATATCTTTGTTTTCTTGTTTTTGAAAAAAAAATCTCCCACTGTGCTTAGGTATTTATTGTTTTTTTGTTGTTGTTGTTGAAACTTCATAAATTACATAATTAACAAGTGCTGCAATATCCAATAATAATAACTGAACATAATTTATGTGAAGTGATACTGGCTAGTGGTTAGGGAAAGGGCTTGAAGAAATTGGAGTAATAAGGCAAACTGGCACCAGATATAAGCCACAGATCAGGAAATTTAGGACTGCCTGGGAGAAAGGGAGCTCAGCTGCCATTTGTGAAGCATACTGAGGTGCAGGTTGGTGGAAGGTGGGATGGAGAAGGCAATATAACATTATACGAAGGGCCCAATTTTCTTTACCCCAAACTATAAGCAGTCAGAAGGGAATATCTTTCTCCTCCTCTCCAAGAGGAAGACTGGATGAGAGTGAGGTTTGTGTGTCTCTCACTCCCTTGAACTACTTGTGTGGGAGCATTCCTGGCACTAATTCAGTTCATGACAAAGTGCTGTGCAATGAAGCTTTCTCAGCCCCAGGACTAGGAGGGCTAAGCTTGAATTGGCTTTCTAAATGCGTAATGCCACAGAAGACTGAGATTTTTCAATCTAGTATTTTATAATTCTTGGATACAAAGTCAGATCTTAATATCACAATGTAAGATATAGTTATCAAGTAAATCTTGGGAAGTTCATATTTGTTGTAATAAACTGACACAAATAACCGAGGTAATTTGTACCTTTAGATATAACCATTTGTTTCCCACAATAATGGCAAAACAAATTGGAAATACTTCAAGAAATTAATGTTAGGAAAAATCTTGCAGGAGCATTTATTGACACGTCTTAACTAACTCTTGGCAAGTTATTTTACATTTAGTAGGCAACATACTGATTTCAAATACAATATTTTTTCAAACTGATATTCAATCTCTGGATGAGGGATGACTATTCTCTAATTAAAAAGTAAGGGGCTGAGCTGGAGATGTGGCTCAGTGATAGAGCACTTGACTAGCATATGCAATATCCTGGGTTTGATCCCCAGCACCACCCCCGACACCCACAGTTAATGAAAAGATCAAATTTTGAAATTTGCACCTAAAAATATTTTCCAATATGTAAAACGTATTGTTAAATATGTATTTTAATAGTGTCATGAACATAGACAATAGCACCTTTTACATCAGTTTTTTTCATGGAATTTTAGTTTTCTATGTTTTAAACTGGGGATGATAACATCTATGTTGCAAGTATTATTGTGATGTTTAAATGAGGTAATGAATATAAAATGCATAGCAATTTCTGGCACACAAATAACTATCAAGGAAAGACAAGTATTACCCCTGACTAAAGTTTTATTTACACACCACATGATTTTAAAGTAAAGATTTAAGTATCTGTTGTTCAAAATGTAAATGAAATAATATTTGTCCATCTAAGGGGATAAATCCTTTAAAGGAAGGTGAATTATTTTTCCCAAAGTGAGTTTTTAAGATTACAAAAAGTTTAAAAAGAACTTAGGACATCTTGTCCCTGCTTAAATTATGATTCTTTATCTCAAAACCAAAGCAAAAAAATTATTTGGTATTGCTGGTTGAAACACTCAATGTACATTCTGATGACTTTAACCAATATAATAATTCATCTCTACTAGAAGACAGGCAGCAGCTGTCAGCTGTCATGTATACCAGCAGCTGGCAAACAAACTAAACCCTATTGATTTAGAAGAAAACAACAACATCCGCATACCCTTCTCTGCATTCAACTCATCCAGGAAGACAAAAACCCCTCAAAGTTTCAGTAAATAAGTACCTGGCCAAAGTTAAACACAGCACAGAAAAACTGTAACTCAACATATAGTCTTCCAGGCTCTTGGTTGAATAGCCACCATAAACAACTGGAAAGATTCTATAAAGAAAAAAAAAAAAAGAGTTTTTTAAAATGAAGCATGCTAATCATTTCTCTCCATACAGAGCACTGTACAATAACTTTTCTACCTAATAATTAGGGGGGGAAAGACTAAAAGGAAAAACACTGAGAGAATACAGAGGCTTTGTCTTTCAAACAAGAGGTTTCAACTACTTCTTCTGACAGATGTCTTTCAAACAGCATCTATTCTGATCAGATTTGAAGCAAGAAGACATGAGCCATAATACAGAGACTTACATAATATACCAGGACTGCCGACTAGCCTAAGACAGGACTGATTTTAAAATTAGTTCTACACAATGAAAATAATTATATCACTAAGAGGAATTCTTGGCAGCCTTTTTTTTTTTTTTTTAATTTTTGTCCTTAAACAGCAGATAAAGTGTAGCTGGCTGATATCATACTATGTAACAAGCATTCTGTGTGAAAAGGGCTCGTAGGTTATATGGCCTATCTCCCACCTCTAGGCAGGTTACACTTAAACTACCTTTAAAAAAATTATAATAACTAGCTGGGCCCGGTGGTGCATGCCTATGTAATCCCAGCGGCTCAGGAGGCTGAGACAGGAGATCACAAGTTCAACACAAACCTCAGCAACTTAGCTAGACCCTATCTCCAAATAAAATATAAAAGGGTGGAGATATAGAAATCATATCTGGGTTAAATCCCTCCCCCCAAAATCACAATATTCAATATTGGTGAGAGCACTTTATAAATCTATACTATCTACCCTTTGAAAAACAATTTAGTAGAATACGTCTAAAATCATAGAAATATTTATTCTCTTTGATCCAGGTTTCTCAACTCTGGGAATATATCACTAGAAAATATAATGCATGGAGATGTTTTTTAGAGTATTTTGAAAAGTTAGGAACAATTCATAAAGAAGTGGTTGAGTATATTATATAGCTCTCTACTGTTTACTGGGGAGCCATTTAAAGTATTAATTTTGGACACTCTGAAAATGCTTGACATAAGTGAAAAAGCAGGTTATAAATATATGTATTATTAGAACCATGAAAAATGTGTTAAAAATTCAAAAGCAGGGGCCAGGGGTGGTGCTCAGTGATACAGCCTGTGCTTAGCATGTGTGATAACCCTGGGTTCAATCTCTAGCACCCCCTTCCCCACAAAAATGTTAGATGTCAGTAATTTTTTTTTTTTTAGAGAGAGAGAGAGAGAGAGAGAGAGAGAGAATTTTAATTTTTTTTT
>NW_026000037.1:60516461-60522831 GCF_001458135.2 Marmota marmota marmota
ATTTTTTTTTTTTTTTTTTTTTTAGTTTTCGGTGGACACAACATCTTTGTTTTGTATGTGGTGCTAAGGATTGAACCCGGGCCGCACGCATGCCAGGCGAGCGCGCTACTGCTTGAGCCACATCCCCAGCCCCAGATGTCAGTAATTTGATGGGCATTTTTCCTTTTTTCCCTACTGCATGAAGTAGTTAGGTTGATTTCCATAAGAAATATCTTGTGAGGGATAATGTAGGCATTTGTCCACTTTGGTCAGTCAAGCGTGTTAGGGATAACTAACCCTTGGACACATGATGGAGATATCTATCTGATTTTACCAAATTTACGTTCAGAGCACAGAATGAATAAGTAATTCTAATAGAATAGGCTACTGGAACACTTAGGCAACAGAGTAATATGAATGATTCTCCCCTCGCCACCAAAAAAACTAAAAAAAACAAAAAATACTTAAACTAGATTAGAATTTAGATAGCCTAGCCACTCTACTCTTGAAAAGTAGCAACTAAGTTTCAGTCCCAGATGCCTAAATAAAACCTTTGCCAGACATTTAAAGAAATAGGTCCCAAACAAAACCAGAGAAACATTTACAGCAAATAGGCCAATAATGAGAAGTAAACACAGCAAGACATGTCGAGTCAGTTGCTGGTCTCCACTCTGCAGATACTGTTCTTCTTCCTGGGCTAATATGCAGCTCTGGGAGTTACAGCGACTCACACAGTGATCATCTATGAAACAGTAAGCACAACAATTTGTAATCAGAGCTTTTTATTTGAATGCATTTTAAATTTATAATGACTTCCTAAGAGAAACAACAAAAAAGCACATTCAGCTAAGAATCAGTATGTAATTTCGATGAAATCGAGGGAAAGCTCCGTCATGTTGTTTTAGCTGGAGAGTGTTTTTATCTGAAAAAAAACAAACCACTAGTATGTAATATTTCCCTTTTATACCATTCACCAATGTTTTCTATCTATATAATTTGTTATATAATTATATATTAATATGTTTTATAATTATACATAAAATTTTAAAAGGCTAAATTAATAACTCATGTTTCACCTGCATTAAATCTTCATAGTAGTCATGAATACACTATTTTGACTAACTGTGAAATAAATTTACAATTAACTCCTGCCTTTTCTGAGTTTAAAATTTGCCTTACAAAAGGCCTTACAAGGTACCAACTAGGTCTATAGGCTATGTTTTGTTCACATATGAGACCAAACCCAAATCACAGAATTGACTCTTTTCTGGCCTAAAACAGGGGTGAGGGATCTTTCAAAAGAAACTTGTTTTTCCACTTCAGCTCCACTTTGTATATGGTACTAAAGGAAAAGGAAAAATTTTTACATAATACATGCCTAGTCTAACATACAATCTTATATAAGTTAAAGATCAAAAAACAATTTTATAGCTCTTACCCTAAAAATAAAAATCTCTATTTCTTAAGGCCACTTTTTGGGAAAGGACATATACAACCACTAAATGTGGTCTAGCATAATAGTTAATGGTAGGGAGAAAGTTTACAGTCTTGCTAAGTAAAAAGAAAGTAGGTCATCAAACTATCTCTGTAGTATGATTCTATTTTAATAATAACTATTTGTATATATCTGCTCTAGTTTGACTCTTGAATGTCCCCCAAAGACCCAGTATTAAAGGCTGGTCCCTAGTCTGAGGCACTGTTGGGAGGTTGTGAAACATTTAGGAGGTAGGTAAGGCACAGTGGAAGAAAAGATATTGGGACTCCAGCCCCTCCTTTCTTTCTCTCTTTGCTTCATGGCTGCCATGAGATGAGCAACTTCTTTGCCACATGCTCCCACCACGATGTACTGTGCTGCCTTAGGCCCAAAGCACCTGAGTCACTTGACCATGAATTGAAACCTCCTAAACTATGAGCCAAAATAAACCTTTTTTCCTTATTAAGCTGATTACCTCAGGAATTTTGTCACAGTAATAGAAAGCAAATATAGTATGTGTAGAAAATTTGAGTTATATTTATATATGTGTGTATATATATTATGAAAAACCTGGTTTTAAAATATTATGTACACACATTATTAAAGTGCATAAAAATAAATTTTACTAGTTTTTCATTTGCCTTTTCCCACATTGTTGCCATTTAGCAATCTAAATGTAATATTTATTTTGCCTTTGTGCAACAGCAGGGAATGGGGGACAAATTATATTGTAAAGCTCTAGAAATTCTCATTTGTCTATGGTTTGATTTCCTTTAGGCTTTTTTTTTTTTTTTAATTTCAGGCTTAGGAATGATACTAAATTATATGGTTAGATGAAGTCCATATATGATGGCTTTCTTTTAATATGATTTTTACAAAACATGATCAGAAAATTTTGACAGTCCCTATAGTATAAAAGTTTTCATGAATCAGTATTAGTAATGAAGAAAATGATAGTTAAAGAAAGACTAAGGATAATTTGAGAAGCAGAAAATGACTTTACTATTATATTGGGTAGAGAGAAAAAAATTAAGAAAGAAAGCCTTGGGACATAAAGAAACACTACTTTACAAAAGAAGCACATAAATAAAAACTAAGACAATTTAACTGAATTCGAGAATGGATTTCCTATTAGAAAATTTGATGAAGGCTGATAATCTGATATTTCTCTCTATGGAAACCTAAGTTCTACTACTATTTAAGATTCATTCCTAGCCAACAGATAGCAGACAAATATAAATGCCACCTGAATAACAACTGTTGCCAGTACTACATTTAATGAGCATTTACCACGTATACCATATACAATGCTAAGTGATTTGCACCCATAATTTCTTATAATCCTCCCAACATTTATTATATAAAGACATATGCCATGGGCAGGGGTTGTAGCTCAGTGGTAGAGTGCTCACCTTGCATGTGGAAGGCACTGGGTTCGATCCTCAGCACCACATTAAAAATAAAAATAAAGGTACTGGGTCCATCTATAACTAAAAAAACTTTAAAAAATGCCTTTTGCAACAATGTAATTGACAGATTCTCCATCACAAAGAGCAAAATCAACTGAAAGTGCATTGCAATTCCAATTCTATATAAATATGTTCAATTTTAAATAATTTAAAATTCAGAAAAAAGTGATTTAGTCTCTTAGTTTACATGCCAAAAGTTTATTACTTTTAAAGTTGTTTTTCTTATTTTTTAAAGAAGTTATATTTAAAGCACAATATAATTAAGCACTAATTAATTAGTCCTGGTCATAAGGGTTGGTGATAGGGGAAAGTCTCAGCTTCTAAAATAAGAAAAAATACCAAAATAATAATAGCTTTTAGGGCAAATTTCTTGGGTTTTTCTCTTGAGTTAAATTTATTGGAAGTGTGTGCGTGTGTGTGCGCGCGCGCGCGCGTGCATACATGTGATACTATAAGAACTTTATCTTTTTTAAAATAAATGTTCTCTCTGCACAATTATTATTCTATTCACATCTTTTTCCTATTTTATTTGAGAATCTGTTCTCAAATAGTGTTCTGTAGTGTTACAGCTGCTGAAGAAATACTATGTAGAGGTTTCGTGACACAGAAGGACAAGGGCTCTTCTGTTCCTTATGCCCTTCCTCATATCCCAGGGCACTTACTTTTCTCAAATGAAGGAGTCACAGGCCCACTGGTGCTTGTGTTTGCTGCTGGCTCTATTGATGGGTAGCATAATTCACCATTTCCCATGGAGCAAGAGCAGCAACCTATATATAGAAAAATAATGTGAGAGTAGAGCCCAACCACAACAGAAATGGACAGTTCAAGAAATTCCAAACAAAACCAAACCACCCAAAACCTACTCATGCTGCCTCCATGGAAATATTTTCGCATGACAATTATCAAAAAGTATTCAAATGTGCTGTACAAACATTAACATTTTAAAAAGTGTCAGATGAATGATCATCATCTTTATATATTGTCTTCTTATATGAGAGAAGAAAAAATTCATTCATTGCTATTTTAATTCTACTGTATTCGGGGAACTAAAAATTCACTTTCCTAAAACACAGCTTTTATTTCATCCCTTTTCAAAAATATATACTAGTGTTCTATTGGGAACTGTGGAAAATTCAAACTCAGTCTAAATTGATAGCTGCCTATGACTTGGCCTCTTTTCCTAGCCAGCTACCCATCCTAAGCAACAAAAAGCATTTCCTTCTTTCAGGACAATTCTTCACACCCTCCACAAGTCCCATCAAGACCTAGGCTGACTCAAAAGACCTAAATATGGCATACTACAGGGACAAATACACATCAATGTTTATAGCAGCACAATTCACAATAGCTAGACTGTGGAGCCAACCTAGATGCCCTTCAATGGATTAATGATAGAAAAAAATGTGGCATTTATTCACGATGGAATATTACTCAGCACTAAAAAATAACAAGATCATGGCATTTGCAGGATAGATGGCAATTAGAGCAGATTATGCTAAGTGAAGTTAGTCAATCCCCAAAAAACAAATGCCGAATGTCTTCTCTGATATAAGGGAGGTGACTCAAAATGGGGTAGGGAGGAAGAGCATGAGAAGAAAATTACCTCTAGTTAGGGAAGAGAGGTGGAAGGGAAAGGGAGGGAGAAGGGGAATTGCATGGAAGAGGGAAGGAGACCCCCTTTGTTATACAGAATACAGGTATGACGATGTGAGGGGAAAAAAAAAAGAATTGTGTCACATTAGATTGGGTAGAGAGAAGTGATGGGAGGGGAGGGGAGGGAAAGGGAGGAAAAGAAGGACAGCAGAATAAAACAGACATTATTATTGCTGTGGGTATATAAGTGACTGCATGACCAATGTAATTCTACAACCTGTACACTTAGAAAAATGAGAAATTATATCCCATCTGATTCAATTGTATATGTCAAGATCATTGTACTGTCGTGTGTAACTAATTAAAACAAACAAACAAACAAACAATAAAAGACCTAGGCTGATCAAATCCTCTCCTGCTTTCTAAGTTAGGCTTGAAATCACTTCTTTCAGGAATCTGTCTCCTATTAGTTTAGATGATGCAGTAAAAACAATGATATATGTTTTTCTTTCAAATATATACTGCTGAAAATCTCTTGCAGGTTTATAGGCAGGTTGGCTTATAGAAGTCACACTGAGATATCTGTTATAGAGCTGTAATTTTTTCTTCCATATAGTCATAGAACTGTACACTGTGCTCTTTAAAATCTTTCACACTTACATAGACATGGTGCTCCTTGACATGGATTATAATTGAATAATAACTTTAATGACAAACTATTAAAATTTAATATGCTAGAAAAATGAATAATTCCCAAGAATAATCTTTCATTGACAACATGCTTAATTTCTTCAATGATGTTCTTAAAAGTATTTAAAAGTAACAAAACTGCAGTCTAAAATGGCCTTGCTAAATTTAAGATAACGATGCTATCTCAAGGTTAAAACAGAACCAAAGGATAACAGAAAAGAAAATACATTATTTAGTCCATACTTCTTCAGAAACTTGAAGGTTTCAATCAGCTAATTTTCTTTTCAGTGTTAGGGATTGAACTCAGAAGCACTTTACCACTGAACTACATCCACAAAACATTTTTTTATTTTGAGACAGGGTTTTGGTAAGTTGCTGAGGCTGGCCTTGAACTTGCAATCCTCCTGCTACATCCTGAGTAGCTGGGATTGCACCACCACACCCAGCCAGTCTATCAGATAGACAAATCAGACAAAGCACTTATAGTCTAGTCTAGTGGGCTATATAAACAACTTAAAAAGCAATTATAAAATAGTGAGATAAGAGGGAAGTATAAACATCACAGAAGGTTTCTTAGATAGGTATAGCTATCATCTTGCTCTCCATTTATTTATACTATAGGTTCAAGTTATTTTCTTGCTGGAGATGATAATAATGGATTTAAAGAAAAGCTATTATACAGTTCATCTGCTATTTTTAAATAATAGTAAAGATGTAGCAGCAAAAGTCTCTGGGCCTAAGACTCTTAGTCCACAGATGTCTGGCCTTTGGTAGCCTGTTTTAAAACACTTGTGGAAAAGAAAGACACAGCCAGCTGTAGGTGGGATGGTCTTCAAGCTCTGTCAGAAAACAATCAATATATGGGTTTGTAGGATTCCTGCAAGATTCTTCAAGAAAGTAAAGTAGGAAAGGAAGTTGTGCATGATCAGAACAGTACTCTAGGCCCATGGAAGTCAGCTTTTAAATATTCAATCCTTGAACTTCAGTTTTCAAAAGGAAAGTGGTCAAGAAACTTAAATGAAATTCTGATATAATCATGAATTACCTAAGAAAGAAATTAGTGAGCTTGGGTTTAAAGGCCATGAAGTATAAAAGAATAACAGAAAATAATATAATAGAAAAGAGGTATAATATATATATATATATATATATATATATATATATA
>NW_026000037.1:60522849-60586629 GCF_001458135.2 Marmota marmota marmota
TATATATATATATATATATATATATAAAGAAGGTATAATAGAAAAGAGGTATAATAAAATGAATGCCATTTTGGGGAAAAGCATGGAAAGCTCAGTAGTGGAGAGAGGGGAAAGCTGAAGAGGAGATGGGGCAGAACTAGGCTGGAGCAGGGCATGGCTGGATTGTGGAAGATCTTGAGCACCATGTACAGGAGTGTGAACCTTGTCCAACTGCAGGGTCCTCCTAGACCTGCATCAGGAGTCTATGTGACCAGAGCTCTGTGAGGAAGATTTTGCCAATTCATATAAAACAGACTGGAGCAGGGAGTGATGGGAGACAGGCAGCCCAGTTTGGAAGGAATTACAAGAATCTAGCAGAGAGACTGGAGGCCACAGTGGGGAATAAAGGTCAGGTGTAGATGAAGGACCCTGTGGAGGGAGAACTGCCTGTTCTGAATGGCTAAACTGCCTGAGAAGGAAACAGAAGAGATGTACCTGGAAGGCCTGAAGAATGATCACACATTCACTAAAACCAGATTTCTGGAAGTTATACTCAGGTCCTCCATTAGCCCTCACCAGTCCAGTTGATTGCAAGTCCATCAGTACAGCTTCTGAGTCTGACTTATCCGGTCCATCCCACACCTATTGCCCTCTGCCCTGTATCAGGCCTAGCCTATTGCAAAAACTACTAATAGGACCCTTTACTTGTAGGACAAAACCTTCATATTTTCCGATGACACAGAATGCCCTCTGTATCTGCTTACTTTTCCAACTTTCTTTGAACTCTTCCCCATATGTACCCTGAGTTCAAGCTTTACTGAATTTCTTACAGTTATCTAAGAAGAAAAATTGTTATCTCATATTTCATTACCTTTGCAGAAGTTGTGGAACATTATGAATTGTATGATTCTACATGTAGATAAATAAATAGGAGAAAGAAGAATAAAATTTCTGGGTGATAAATAAACCATAAAATAACTCTGGGGAGTAGAGCCAAGGGCAAGGGAGGGGAAGAGTTTAGCTTCTCTTTTAATTGTCTTTGAATTCCTTTTTAATTGTATTTGAATTGTAATTGTAATTGTATTTGAATTCCTTACTGTATGAATGTCTTTTTTTTTTTTTTGTACTGGGGATTTAACTAGGGACAATTTATCACTGATCTATATCCTAGCCATTTTTATTTTGAGACAGGGTCTCACTAAGTTGTTTAGGGGCTCTCTAGTTTGCTGAGGCTAGTCTTGAACCTTGATGTCTTCCTTTTATAATGAAATGTTATAATAAGCGGGGTGCAATAGTGCATACCTGAAATCTCAGGGACTCTGAAGGTGAGGCAGGAGGATTGCAAGTTTGAGGCTAGCTTCAGCAAATTGGTGAGACTCTGACTCAAAATAAAAAGTAAAAAGGACTGGTGATATAGTTCAGTGGTAAAGCACTCCTGGATTCAATACCTAGTACCAAGAATAACAATAACAGTAATAATCATAATAAAAAATGTTATCAGTACCTGGTCCTATACCTCCAGAGTCTTGGGGTCCCTACACCTGCATGTGGGTGCCCTTGGGATTATTGGCATTCAGGGATGTAGCCACAGTGTTTTCCAACAGGAGAAATGAAAGTGCCTGAACCCTGCTCAGAGGGTTTTGTACAGAGGTGTGATATTGGAGAACTATAGGAAACTGTTTTTCCTGGATAAGGATGTCTTGTCTTCAGAAAACAGGATCTGCCCTGTATCTTTGTATTTTTTCTTGTGTGCCTCTTGGGAGGCTCTTCATCAAGCCATATTAATTCAAAATGGAAAAGTTTCATATTATTGGATATTTTGATAATTTTGTTGCATTACTCTCTTTGTTTCAATACAATTGAGTTGATTTGCCATAGTTTGTCATATAAAATATCTTAGTTTTTCTGGAGTACACTTAAAATTCTGTAAAAAAATTAATAAAATGTTATAATAATAGCTATTACATACTCATACTTACTATTTGCTGGACTTTATACATGTTCACTCATTTTATACAGTAACATTCTTTTTCTTTCTTTCTTTTTTTTTTTTGATATTGGGGATTGAACGCAGAGGCACTTAACCACTGTGCCACTTCCCTAGCCCTTTTTTACATTTTATTTAGACACAGGGTCTCACTGAATTGCTTAGGGCCTTCCTAAATTGCTGAGGCCGGCTTTGAACTCGGGATCCTCCTGCCTCAGCCTCCCAAGCCACTAGGATTACAGGTCACCACTGCACCTGGCTCCAATCACATTCTTACAGGTAGGTGTTACTAGATAAGGAAAGTGAAACACTGGGAACTTGCCCAAGATCAGACAGTAGTAAATCATGAAGTCAGGCTTTGAACACAGGCAACATGGCTCCAGGGTAAGTTTTTAACCACTCTTTTATATACTTCCAGTTTGGAACGGGTGAGGAAGGAATAAAGGAAATTTACATGGCGAGATTTGTGCGCAGCATTTTAAATGCAACATTCCTAGCACTAACACAGTTCATGACAAAGTGCTGTGCAATGAAACTTTCTCATTTCTTCCTTTTGAAGATGAATAAATTATCTTCTATCTCTGTTGTCACTCTTTCTTCTTATACTTTACTCATCTTTCTACTCCACAAGCTATCTAAACAAAATATTGTAAACCATCATTTATTCTTCTGAGCACAATGTCCATTATCTGTGAACTTTCCACATGCATCAGTGCATCCAAAATGCATACACTATTGCTGATTTCCCTTCATGAATTGAAACAAATCCTGTAACAATTGTTGACTCTTACTAACACATATACTAGTTAGGATCATATTTTTACTTATACCAAGAATGGGCAAACATCTTCCATAAAGGGTTAGATAATATTTTAGGCTTTACAAGCCAGTCTCTGTTGCAGTGACTCAACTCTGCTATTACAGCATGAAAGCAGCCATAGATAATGCGTAAATCAATAAGCATGGCTGTTTTAATAAAATTACAGACATGAAATTTAGGTTTCATATAATTTCCAGTAGTCACAAAATATTTACTAATTTTTCTTCAACCTTTTAAAAGTGTAAAAATAATTTTTATATGGTGGGTGTGATTTGGTCTGTGCTCTAGTTTGCAGATGCCTAATTTCTACTATCAACCCAGCCTCTTAGTAGGCCTCCTTTAGCTCACTTTGTTGATAAAATGTTGTTAAATTAACATATATATGTGTGTAGATTTCTAGGAAGAATATTCCTTTCCATTGTGACTTCTTTCTAAACTTTCTAAGCTCTCAGGTCTCAGGAAGTCCTACATTTTTAACAAAAGATTGTCCTCACAAACATACTTTCAGAAATAATTTGTAAACTCTTCCTATTATTGACTGTGATTCAGGTTCTTAATTTGGCAAATACCTATGATTTTCAGAATAGTTCAGGGAACCTCTCTTAAGCAAAATAATTAGGATGTATGCTATAAAGGCATGTAACATACTTGTTTCTGGTATTGAACTTGTAAAAAGTTCTGGTTCATTTGTTGGTGCTGGACTCTCATCAAAAGCAGTGTTTCCAGGCTCCACTGCTTTGTGGCTCTGAGACTGACCGAAACCTTCATAGTGTCCTGCTTGGGTGGTGCGGTTCATGCACATGAGTGATATACCAGCTATTAGAATGCTGCAGAACAGGGTGACTGCTGTGGTGATCATCTGACGATGTTAAAAAGAAAAAAAAAGACATTAGGCCACTTTTTACAATCCCATCTGATAATCTTAGCAGAATGCATTAAGAGCATTTTTTGATGGAAAGTACATCTGCACAGTTGTAAATACTCTAGAACAGTGGTTCTTAAGAATGGGTAACAGCAAATAAGGAATGTACTTGAAGAGAAATCAGAGTCTGTTTATAATCATGTAAGTGTTCTAGATGCTTTGTTGTACAGCAGCTGATTAACATAGCCACTGGTTTCTTTTACAAGTAATTGGAATAATTTGTTATAACTTTAATTTTGAATTTTTGCTTATGTAGTTCAAGTATACTTCAGTTGAGAAATTTTATGATAATGATAGTAAAAATGAATAAATACAGCTAATACTTATGAGCAGTAACTATATGCCAGCACTAGTCAAAGTCCTTTACATGTCTTATTTATTCTCATAAAAACTCAAATTCAAAATTACAGAACAGGAAAAAAAAAGGATAACAAATGAAAATCTTCAGGGAGGTTTTTAAAAACACATTCTTGGGGCCTTCCTGAAGAATTCAGCAGGCTCATAAGCCTCCTACTCTATAGTTGTTCAAGTACACTTTTTCCCAGACACATTGTTTTCTGAAATTTATATTTTTGATAGGATTAAGAATCAAGAGTTTGACATTTACTATTACTGCTAGCTTGTTAAATGGCTTTAAATTAATCACTCTTTTCTCCAGTAAAGAAAACATAATTCATAAGAGTTTTTAAGAAGAATCAATTAAGCTTAAGCATTCTTCAGCTAAATACAGACTTAGCATGCAAAACGTTCATCATTTTGAGGTGTGACAAGGTGATATAGGATCACCAGTATAAACTGCAATAAATTAGAATAGATTTTTAAAGTTAATTTCAATGTAAGTATAATTAGGTACATTAATAAACTAAAATGAGATGTTCTCAAGAACAGAACTGCCAATAAACTCTTCCCACCTGCTCTTTTCCATAAAAGAAGGCTGAGTCAATGCTATCTCCATTGTGTTTTCCAGTTATCAAAAGAACACCAACAAGGAGAGCAGGAATTCTATAATAACAAGGGTAATTGAGAGAGAAAGAGAGAGAATGAATAGTAACTGTGCATATGGAAACATGTAAGCAAACAAAAAACTACCAACTTACCCCCAACCAGATATTATGATGATTCCGACAGGAATTTGTACACTTTCTCGTTTTTTCAAAAGAAACAAAGAAATTGCTAGAAGGCCTAAGAACAAGAAATAAAGATAGAAAGAGAGATCATTATTCTTGATGTTTCCCTAATTTAAAAATTATTTGAGGGCTGGGGATGTGGCTCAGTGACAGAACACTTGCACATGTGAGGCACCGGGTTCAATCCTCAGCACCACATAAAAATAAATAAATAAAATAAAAGTGCAGTGTCCATCTACAACTAAAAATGAATAATAAAAATCATTTGAATTCTATCCTGTATCGTTTCTTTACTCAAATCTTGTTTTATCCAGCAGGATTTTTTTCCCCCAAAAGCCCTGATCATTTTATTCTTTGGACGTATGTGATTGGAATCTAAATATGATTGAAAGAAAATTAGCTGTATAGAAAACATACTCTGTCAGTGGTAAGAACTATAAGCAATTCTTATACAAGTTATGCTTCACATTAAGTGTGCTGATGGAGCTTAATACAAACATGGTGTGACCTTAATACAAACACGGATGTTTTCAAGTTCTTAGACTTTCCTTATACCTTATACCCAATCATTTATACAAGTTACATCTTTCTTAATAAATTCTACAGAGCTATAAGAATCTTAGGACTTTAGGGCTAGAAGAGACCTCTGTTTCAAATTAACACCTTCATTTTTTAGACATGGAAACAAAGGTTTGCCCAAGTCAGACAGCCAGCAGAGGGCAGAGCCAGTCTAGAAACTAAGCCTTTTGACATAAGGTAAGTTCTTCAATTCCCTGTTTCTCAAACTCAGATCTGTAGGTCTCCCTGGGGTTGCTATCATATATGCTTCAGGATCTGAGGGAAAAAAATCTGTTAGAAATTTTAAGTCCTGGGCTGGGATTGTAGCTCAGTGGTTAAGCACTTGCCTCACATGTGTGGGGCACTGGGTTCAATCCTCAGCACCATATAAAAATAAATAAAATAAAGGTATTGTGTCTATAACTTAAAAAAAAAAAGAAATTTTAAGTCTTTTGGCTTATTTTCAGTGATAATCATCTGTATGCCCTCCTTATAATCAAGTATAGTCTCATGACTTCAGAGCTTGTATTTGGTTTTATATTAAGTTTGTAACAAGTTAGCTGGGTGTAATGGCATACACCTGTAATCCCAGCAGCTTTGGAGGCTGAGGCAGGAGGATCACAAGTTCAATACTAGGCTTAGCAACTTAGTAAGGCCCTGACTGAGACTCTGTCTGGAAATTTAAAAAAATAATAATTTATAAAAGGGCTAGAGATGTGGCTCAGTGGTTAAGTGCCCCAGAGTTCAATCCCTGGTTAGTACCTCTCACCGCCCCGCGTCCCCCCCCCCCCCCCCCCCCCGCCCTGCCTTCCCAAAAAGTTTGCAACAGCTGAAAGCCAAATGATATCACAATACCCAGTCCAAATGAAGGTTCTGAGGTAATTTGAGGAAAGAAAAGTAGTAAGATAACCAGGTCATGACCTAATAAATTCAAGCCAAATTAAAATACCAGGGAATTGAGTTCCATTTTACATTACAAGTTATTAATTACATTAGTAACACAAGTTCCTTTGTTATGTTATTTAATTTGTTAATAAAGATTACTGGGTTTGTAGTTTTGCTTGACTCTAATCTATGAATTTGCTGTGCTTTTATAGTTGTATACAAAGAATTCATACCTAGATTTGAAATTATACAGATTAAATAACACTGCTAGAATGAATATTTATCCACCTCAAGGTCTTTGAGAATTTTTTTTTTCTTACCACTACTCCCTCATCAATATATCTATATACTCTCTAGTTTTAGGTTTTCAAAGTGCCAAGGAAACAAGTAATTCATCATTGAAAGGTGCTAACTGTGTTACTGTGTAAGAGCACTCCTTAAGATTCTGTTTATCGTTTCTGCCTTATGAAAGGAAGCATATACAATAAGGCAGAATCTAGTCCTGCTTCTCACTGAGGGAGCTGTGAGATCTCATGCCTGAAATCAGTTGAACTCTCTGGGCCTGTTTTCCTAATTTGCAAAATGAAGGGTTTAAACTAAAGCAGCAGGAAGATGGAGATTTTTTGACTAGCTATGCATTTAATGAGCATTTGAAAGATTGTAATTAGCATATGAAATCTGGGATTTCATTGACATAAAGCTCAATTGATTGAACTAAAAAAAATGAGTCGACTTTAAGAAGAAAAAAAGTGGTATGTAGACAGGGCAAAAATTGTGAGAATGGTATGCAAATGAATAAAATTGAAAATAACCGAACAGTAGATTTAAAAATATACTTTGGGGGGGTTGGGGTTATGGGTCAGCGGTAGAGTGCTCACCTAGTACATGTGAGGTGCTGGGTTCGATCCTTAGCACCACATAAAATAAAGGTATTGTGTCCAACTACAACTAAAAAAATATATAGTAAAATATATACTTTGGGATTTAAAATTCTGTAATATCATAATAATCTGAAGGTTAAAGGGCACCTCTTCAGGGTCAGGGAATTCAGAATAATTTCTTGGGATAAATTTTAACATGCATACTTGAAGAAGGTTTCAGAGAGAATTGGGAATTTTTTAATATATTGATTTATTTGCTGTTCTTATTCTCATCCTAAATTTTACCTGAATAAACCTAGGTATTAGAGATCAGGTTGATGCTTCTATATTTGTAAGTATAGTTGATAGGCTCTTTTAATTTGACATTTCATGAAAACTCATGCAAGGTGTACTTCTCTTTAAGAAGTACAAACTATCTTCTGTTTGTACTGAACTTTTCATTCTACAATTCCTCACCTCATTGTTGCTTCACTTCAAAAGACTGTTAACTTGGATGGGACCTGCTTTTGATCCTGAAGGCATGAAACCAAAGGTCTGTCCTTGGAAGCCTCTTTCTGACACTTTCTTCTTAACCATTATGCAATTTCCTTTTATGTACAATTTTACAGGTTCAAATTTGTGGTATTAATACAAAATAGCCAGACAGAACTTTTAATACACAACCAAAATGCTGGCATCCAAATAAATGTTCTACTTAAGAATAGCAATGTGCTTAAACACTTTAAATACCCTTCTGGAGCCAGTTGAAATGAGAAACAGTCTTATTGACTCATATTTCCACATCCTTTTATTCTCCTACTTTTCTTTTTCTTCTATTTAATAATTAATATAGGTCCATTTATTGAGCACTTAGCACCCAGCAGACATAAATATCCATACTTTGTTTCATCCTCAAAATAATTGTAAAATACTATAACCCAGATTTACAGGTGAAGAAACTAAGACTCCAAAAGGCAATTAATTTGCATAAATCAGAGCCACAATTTTGCAGGTCAGTGGGATTCTAGTAGTAAGCTCTGAGATACACACACCTGTGTTCTTTCTCTACTTTCTCCACCTGCCTTCAGCACCTGCCCCTTGGTGTCTCCAAAGGGGAGCTGTGCTGATAGTGGCCTAGATAGAGCCAAAGACTCCAAGAAAAAGGGTCATGCTATTGGAAAAGGCTCTGAGCCCAGGGAGAAATAGAGTACATTAGGAAACAGAAACCAGCTTTGTAGACTGCTCATATTAGTGGGCATATCTGCTTGAATGAACGCCCTGATCCTGTCCTACCAGACTTCAAGTAGATCACTAGAAGCTGAGGTCTTCTAAACATGGGGGAAGGGGAAGCACACCTCAATATCCATCCATTCATGATCAACTTACCTGTCCATAGGTAGGTGCTATACAGGGAGCTGTACAATAGAACAAACACCAAAATTTGTCCAACAAAATTTTTTTCTTTAACGAAATTCCATATCATCATTCCAGCACAGACAATAGACTAAAGAAAGAATTATTAAAAGACTTTGTAAATAGCTAAGCAAATCATATGATTCAACATTATTATAGAAAATAGCTATTGAATCAACTATATTTGTATAAGTTTCATTCACAGAAAATTATTCATTGTAAATTATTTCTGACCAATTATCAACTAGTTATATGAAAAGTTCAAGCTTTGTAATAAAAACTTCTGTATACAGAGCCTTTAACAATGTACATGTTTAACTGAAACTGATAATGAACATATTCTAAATACTAACCTTAAATTTAGTAATGATTTATATAGAAAATGCTAAATTTCTTTCCATTATGATTTGTGACATGCAAAGATCTAACCAGAAAAACAAGATTGTGAGAGTTCAGATTTTAATGATTCAACTGATTCTATTAATAACCCAAAGTTATTATCAAATGCCATTATTAGCCTCAATAATAGGCCTCAAGTTCAAGGCCTATTGCAATATTTAATATATTAGGCATAAACTAATTATGATCAAATTTTAATTGATCATATTTAATAGTATTTCTGACTTCATAACTGGAAAAACCTAACATAGTAATTTTCTCAGGAGCAGTAGAATAGCCCTGAAAAATTCTAAATATCTATAGATATACTAACCTGAGCAATGAGTAAATTGGTTGTAAGCATATGAGGAAGCTGCTTATATTTTTTACTCAAGAGAAGAATAGCCAGAGACCAGATCTTGAAGACAAAAGTTTCAAAAGTTATTCATGTTTCTAAATATTTAAAATTACTTTTTAAATAACATTGATTAACTCTTTTTTTGGTGGCATTGGGGATCAAACCCAGGGCCTCATGCATGGTAGGCAAGTGTTACACTGAGCTACATCACCAGCCCTGTGATGATTATCTTTAAAGAATCCTCTTATCAAGGCACAGTGGCACATACCTGTAATCCCAGCAACTAGTTATATGAGGCTGAGGCAGGAGGATTGCATATTCAAAGCCAGCCTCAGCAACTTTGCGAGGCCCTAAGCAACTTAGTGAGACCCTGTCTCAAAACAAAAAAGGGCTGGGGATGTAAGTCACTGGTAGTGCCCCTGGATTCAAGCCCTGGTACAAAACAAACAAACAAACAAAAACTTCTTTATCTTAGTTCAGAAAGAAATTCCAATGTTATTTACTTTACCTAGTACCAAAAAGAGTATTAAGGTAAATAACTACATCCAAAATAAAATGAAAAGCATGGGAATCTCCCATAGTAATTAACCATCTTAAAATTACATGATCTTTAAAAACTAATGCCTTGACTAGAGCTATGTTCTAACTATGCCTATCTTCCATGGCTGAGAGGGGACACTGGGTCACAGCTAATTATTTAGGAAAGAAGTTTTAGTGGAGAAATAATAATAATAATAATAATAATAATAATAATAATAATAATATAAGATCCCAAGTTTTCCCTTTTTTATTTCTACCATACTGGCTGATAAGGTAGCTAAATTCAAAATTCTAAGCTGTCTTTCTTTAAACAGACTATCTATACTGAGAATTATCATCTTGCATTTTTCATATTTAAAAGGATTAGGTTTCTTTTCTTTGTTGTTCTAGGGATTGACCCAGAGCCTTATACATGCTAACTACATGCTCTACCACTGGGCTATGCCCTGAGTCCCAGGTCTGGGTTTCTATTCTATCCACATAGTGGCCAAGTAAGTAGGCTAGTCAATTTCCTTCTTTTTCCCATCATTGCCAACAGATTTTATATCACCGTTCTCTTTTCAATGGGCATAGATTTTACCATATGTGACATGTTGAATTTATTAAAAACTACGTTAGCCATACACTTATTTGTTGCCAATATACATATTCATCCCCACCCCACCCCCTTTATCATTCAAAATATTGCTTGAATTTAAGAGGCAAGTTGATCTACAAGATATTGTAGTTGTCAAATGCTTAATTATTTAATTTGAACTAGATATATCCAATTTGAATAGTAATCTAAATTGTCATTAACAAAATGGGCAACTGAACAGGGCCCCAAACATCTCTTCTGACCTCATGATTCTACAACAGCTAGTATTTTATGGTAAGTCATCATTCACAGCATGTTTATCACATTTATTATCTCATTTATTCCTTAAACGACCCATGGAGATATGTGAAATTATTATCTTTCTTTTATAGCTGAGAAAACTAAAGCTTAGAGAGATTAAGTTAACTTTCCAGGGATACACAGCTAATTTGTGATAGGGTCAGGAGTCAAATCCAGGTCTGACTAAATCTCACACCTTGTCTACTCTATAACTCTCCCAAATGAAAAGACAAAACTCATTTAATTGAAAGGTTGATATTCCATTTTATGGGCAGGCTTTAACTTTATTTCCTAAGAAACTAATTTTTAAATCTTTTCTTCTATTACTAAGCTATTTTCAAACTTGTTCTATGGTTTCCATTCAATTTTACACTGAAACATACTTACCAAGGAGACCAGGCTGATAATACTTATATCGAAACTAACATTCTGTATGGCATATGCCAATGGCTTAGGGTCCATAGTGGGAAAGGTCAATAACCAGGCAGAAACATACATAATTGGAGCTGACACAAATGTGCTTATTACCATCCCTGAGGTTATCTGTAAAAAAATAGATCAAATTGAGGAGTCATGATCTCATTCAATTACTTTAAACTTTAAATACCCACAACACACTAAAGGTTTCTGAAATAAAAATAAATCAGTAAAAAGACATTATAGAATCCAGCATATTGTCTAATAACATATTTCACCTTTCTGAAAGTCTTTAAAAGAAACCATAGGTAAGTTCCCTTGGTCCCTCTTCTAATCTAGGTTAAATCAATATTTATATCACAAGTACTAGAGATTCCATTGTTATTTTTAGGTTCTAAAAGTGATCCTTTTAATGATATAATTAAACTTATGAATAGTTTCCTTACATACTATTTCATAAAATATAGGACAAAAAAAAAGCAATTTGCAAAGAGAAAAATAACCACACACACATTCTTCAGATTATATAGAATTGACCTTCAGTAAATAATTCAGTTCTTTCATATTTCAAAATCTTTGATGCTGTAGACACAATACACGTAGACACTGATAATTTGATGTTAATTGATTTTAGATATTTACTGCTATAGGTTATGTGGTATTTTGTATCTGGTGATAAATTATCATGAATAAAATATATATTTTTGCTCAAAATTTCCAAAGCTACCCTTCTTTAAATAACTTTCAGGCTTAAGTATAAGTATGGAAACAGAATACTTGAAACTAAAAAAGAATAGTAAGAAAGCAAGGATGACTAAAGACCCTGGATTAAATAACTATTGTTACATAATGTTACACAATACCTCCTTATTTACAGTGAGGTAGCTTAGAGATATCAAATTATCATAGAAAGAATGTTGCTTTCTGGGTTTCAAAATGTCATTTTTCTATTACCACAAACACAATCAAACTTAGAAAGTAGTATATACATACAATCTCTACTTCCATGTTGAACTGTGTAGCAAAGATAGCTACTCCTGGTGCTACAGGGAAGACACCATACAAAAATGCATAATTTGATAAACTTGTGTGATTCACTACACTGTCACCCTCGTCCAAGAGTTCCACCATTTCTCTGCACAGAAGTGGCAGCACCAAGCTGAAGAAAGAAGAAATGCATAATTTACTTGGTATCAAGGCATGCTTATCCCTCAATAGTAGATTGCGCTAGTGAACTGGCATTAGGTTATTTTTCTGTTCTTTCCCAGAGTTGTATCTATTTGAATATATTCTATGTATGCCTACTTATGAACATTTTATTGAAAGAATTAAGAATTCAGATTGGAACCATTTCAAGAGTTACAACATTCTGGAAATACTTCAAACATTGGGATGAGGGGAAAATATTATTTCTATACCAAAAATATTGGTAAAAGCTGCAATTATAGCTATCTTCCTTACTCTATTGGTTCACTGAAATATTAGAAGGAAAAAAAACCTGATCATTTTGGGGATGAACTTCTTTTAAGAAAATAACTAAAAAAACAAAATATTAAGAAAATAACTAAATTACTTTTTGGAAAATAAGATGAATTTTATTAAATGATTGGGAGTTTAAATGGTAATAACACTGCTTGATTAAATTCTAAAACCAGTAGAAAAAATGCGTATCTTACAATTAATTCTTTGTGTGTGTGTGTGTGTGTGTGTGTGTGTGTATTATGTACGTTCAGCAAAAGGAACTCAAACAACTGAAGTAGAGCAGAAAAATTAATGAAACACAGATCTGGTGAAGAATAAATTATTAAACAAATTCTTTTAAGATTTCATTGAAGAGCATAAAACCAGCGACTAAAATAATGGGGTTCTCCTTTAAGAAAACAGCAAGACCGAGGTTGATAACATTGTCATAGCAGCACCCAGAGAGAAGCTCCAGGATGAAATAAAGGACTACTCATTTAATTTTTTTAATTGGAAAAAAATATATATACTTAATAAGAATTTAACTAGAAAAAATTTTAATTGGACTAATTAAATTCTACTTTTAAGTTGAAGTTGATAATACTGTTATCATTAGAACAATATTTATTACTGTGACAATTCTATTTAATACTTTGTTTCTGAGGAGCATAACAGCACTGTAAATGATTTTCAGAACTTTTCTTTACTTTGCAAATATAAATACATATCTTATTGCACCACTCTCATGAACTTAACTGCCTATACAAGAGCTGAGTCCCATAGTTAAGTATGCCTCAAGTACTCTGAGTTAATATTGTAGTCAAATTATGTCACCTGCACCATGAAGTGTGACTCCATGGTTAATGATACACATAAATTGAAAACTAATTAAGAAGCTAAGAAGAACTTTTTATTTGACAGGTTAGGATCAGATATCCAATAATATTCATCAACATCTCTATTTAGAAAGTTCATTCAAACTCGGAATTACAGAATATTTTCCCAAATTCATGAAAAAAATTTGTTAAAAATTATTGTTCTTACATAACTAGGATGCCTCTTCCTTTAGGATTTTAATAGATTCAGAAATCCTGCAAAATTTCTTGAAAAATAAGATCTAACTAGGACATTAAGAGATAATTAACAAACTATATAAAAGTAGGATAAAAAAAAGCTAAAGGGAAACAGTTATTAATATCTGACAGTAAAATGCAAAGAATAGCCTACATGGAATAAGTAAATGAAAGACCATTTTTCAAAATACACCAATATTCCATTCTCCTTTAAATCATAACTATTCTATAAGGAAGGATTAATAGTCAAAGGAAAAAAATAATTTCAGACACATCCCAATGAATTAGTTAAACAAGGTTTTTACAAAGTATAATTCCCAAGTTAAATAAGTGAAACTTACAGTTTAGCTGTGATGAGAAGAATTAGTACAACAAATGCTGACTTCTTCAGTCTCCTTATTTTTCCTACCATTGTAAGACCAAGATAAAATAGGGCTGCTCCAGAAAAAGAATTTGCAAGTCCATCAAGAAAATTTTCCATATATACAGGCACCTTTTTATCAAGAATAAAATTGAAGGCAATGCCAATGAAGACCATAAATACTATTGGGTTCTGTAATACACGCAGGAATCCAAGTCCCACAATTTTTACTTTGTTTTGAGAAGCATTTTGAGAATCTTTCCACTTCTGGATTTCACAGAAGATAAACCCAATTGGGTTTAACATCATAAGAGATATTGGTGCCACCAAATAAATGTACTGAAGATATTCTGGGTATGTAGTTTGATATAAAGCTTCAACTGCAAAATAAGAATATTGATCTTAAAATGATTACCACAGAAATATATAAATACGCAAATAACATTTTCTGTGCTTAATTTTAGCATATTGCAAATTTATCTAAAGAGTTCCAAATGACCTCATTAGCCTATTTTTTGAAAAGTCGATTTTAGTAATAAAAAATTACTATACTAAATGTAATCTAGTTTACAAAATGATAACCTAAAAAATCTTTTTAATATTTATTTTTTAGTTGTAGTTGGACATAATACCTTTATTTAATTAATTAATTTATTTTCATGTGGTTCTGAGGATCGAACCCAGGGCCTCGCACATGCTAGGCAAGTGCTCTACCGCTGAGCTACAACCCCAGCCACCTAAAATTATTTTTAGTAAAACATAATTAATTTTTACTATCTAGGATCTAAGATTAGTCTTCAAAAACAAACATAAAAAAGGCAGAACTGTAAAAGTTTTAAAAGAAACAATAAAAATAAAAATCTAGTATCAAACTAAATGTTTAAGTAGTAATAGCAACAAAGTGATTGACTGTATCCCTGGAGAGAGCAGCTTCATTGGAGTCATGAGGCATAAGTCAGATTTCAGAGGACTGAGGAAGGTGTAGAGAAAAGGAACTAAAAATGAGCACTGAAGTAATGGAGTCCACACTGTATAGGAAAAGAAGTAAAGATGGGAGGTGACTGACTGAAAGTAGAGAGGTCAGGGACTGGAGGCCCTTATGAAGCTCAAGAATTAAGTGCAGGTGGAAGTATAGGATTCAGAATAGGTCAGATAGTGAGTTGAGTTTAATATTTTCCAGATCACTAGGTCCAGGAAGTGGCCACAGGAGTTGTTCACTGACAGGGAGTAAAGTTATCATTAGAGATGAGGAGGCCAAGGGATCTAGAGGGCCGAGAATTTGATGGGAAGTTCACAAGGATGCTAAAGTCAAACAAGAGAATAGCAAGACTTAGGACAAAGAAGATGACAGCAAGCAGAACAGTAAAGTCTTCAATGAATGAAGGGGGATGGCTAGAATGAAGTCAGAAGATGAGAGCAATGAGGATGAACAGATTGGACAGATAGCATGAACTTCAAAATAGTTGTCAACAACAGAGTAGGGAGCAATGGATTAGCAGTGGTTCATGGCAGCTAGCCAGGTGAGGATGTCAGTCTCACCTACCTCTGGCTCAGGTGGTATGTAGGCTACGGGGTAATGAGTATCCTCCATTTGAGAGGGAATGAAAGACAATGAATACTTTCAGAGAAAACCTGTGACGACACTAAGCAAGTAGGAACAGAAAGTTGGATCTAACAAACGTTTGGGAGAGTAATGAAGTGGAGTCACATAATTGTATGTTTAATAAATACACATTCAACTATACCTTCTTGGGAAAACAAAATCTTTTTTTCTCATATAGCATGTTCTCAAGTACAAACTAATTATTTCACCTGTTGTTCATTAAAGAACAACAAGGCTCAAGGAAAAAATCTGGCTATGTTAGAGTTATAAGAAATAGAATAAGACAAAGTATGTGTGCTGTGTATTATAGGTAATTTAAGGAATTTTCCCAAGGGTTTGAGTATCCATGATGACATTAGAATCTGACACTATATAAGATGTGTTTCCTTGGAGGGAGGTAAGTGGATTGGATCTGACTTCTAACAGTTTCCTGGAGGAGTTAAGGGTTGGTGGCCTGGTCTGGGATTATCAGGGCAACTTAGAGTCATGGAATAAATAACTTGGTCTGTGGGCACATTTTTGGCAGTAGGTCCCAAATAGAAAAACTGATATAGAATTGAAGTTAAAAAAGATAAAACGTGGACAGGCAGTCACCAAGGAGAGACTCAATCTTGTGGGAAAATGTAAAGATTAGGTTTCTCTGTTTATATTAAGATAAAGTGACACAGGCAGGAAAATATAGTTGTTTACTTACTCAGGATACATAAGTTCAGTTAATGTCATGCGCATGACCCGCTAAAGTTATGTAACTAGATTATATAACCTTTAGAAGTTCACCTTGCTCTCATTAGCCAAAATCATCTTTGTATAAAATTCACCCCCACCCCGCTTTTTTCAGCAAAGCACATAGGAAGTTCTATTATATCTCCAAAATGAAGAAGTTAAAAGATATTTGATTACATAAAGTTTCATAATTTTCACTGAATTCTAAATTATGCTAGCTTTATAACTCTTAGTGGTTTTCTTTCATGTTTCATAAGGTTCATTTTACTTCTAATTAAACATCGTTAAGAGAAAGATACCTGCTCACCACTCAGTTTTTAACTTGAGTGGATATTTTGGAAATGTCTTATGTTTTAAATCTGAGTATAAGAATTTTTCCTAAGCAGGCACACTACAATGCAAAGGTGTTTCCTCTAACAACTTACAGTTGCATGATCTACTCAAAGCCACTTATATTAATGCCCTTTTTCTGAAATTTACTTTCCTGGTACATTAGTAATCCTCATCACATAATAGATTCTGATTGTTTTAGGAACTCAATGCAACTTTGAGCAACCAGTTTTATTACCTAAGGCTGCCCAATCATCAAATAGTATTTTTGCTTTCCTCAGGTTCAGTAACCTGAGGTCAACAAGAAAGGTGAGTATGTGGAAGGATGAGATATTCTGAAAGAAAAGAGAGACTACATTCACATAACTTTTATTTCAGAAGAATATTATTATGATTGTTCTTTATTGTTAGTTATTATAGTTAATCTCTTACTGTGCCTAATTTATAAATTTAATTTTCTTTTAGGTAGGTGTGTGTGTATAGGATTAAAACATTGGTACCCTCAGTTTCAGGCATCCACTAGGGATCCTGGAACATATTCCTGGCAGATAAGAGGAACCACTGTATTTACTTTCTTCTTTGGCAGGATCTTCTTTATTTTCTCTGCTTGATTCTTACCACTGTTACTAGTTAGAAGTCTCAAAATTAGACTACCTAATGTACTTACTAACATACATTATTTTGGATTTTTTCAATTACTCCCTTCATCCATTTTATTTACTGCTAACAAATCATAACAGTCAAAAGTCAACATTATCCTGCAGTTCTCACTGCTCACAAGAACAACTATAGGGCTGGGATTGTGGCTCAGCGTTAGAGTGCTCGCCTAGCACAGATGGGACCCAGGTTCGATCCTCAGCTCCACATAAAAAATAAAATAAAAGCACTGTGTCCATCTACATCTAAAAAATAAATGTTAAAAAAAAGAACAACTATAAAGCCTCTTTTGATTTTTTTTTTTTCTTGTGGTGCTGGGGATTGAACCCAGGGCCTTGTGCATGCGAGGCAAGCACTCTACCAACTGAGCCATATGTGTAATATGAAATGAATTGCATTCTGCCATCATTTATAACAAATTAGAATGAATAAATAATTTAAAAACAAAACCAAAAAAACCTCTTTTGACATAAACATCCCAGTTGCCACAATTAAATTTGGTATTTACCTACCTCAGCCTCCCTAGTCACTGGGGTTACATACAACTGCACCCAGCACCCTCTCTTTCCTGAGTCTTGCCTACTATTTAAGGCCAGTCTCTCATGCTACTTCTTCCACCAAGTCTTCAATTTATAACATCAATCTCTCCTCTGGAATGCTATGGTACTTTGTTCCATATTAGTACTACTTTGGCAAATTCTAAGTTCCTTAAAGGCATCATTTTGTGACCCATAGTCCCTTGCACAGTGCTGAACAAATCTGAAAATACTTGCTGAATGGGATTAACTTCCCATCAATGAATGCTAAAGTTTTCAGACTAGCAAAAATGTATTTTGTAACACACAATAATTTTTTATCTAATCAAAATCAATTAATCCACTTCTTTTTAGATCAGTTTTTCATGTTTTTTGCTTTTATGTGTGTTGGGATGAGTTCTGCAGATTGTACCCAGGGGCACTCTACCACTGACCTACATTCTCCAGCCTATTTTTGAGAGAGGGTCTCATTAAGTTATTGAGGCTAGCCTCAACTTGAAAACCTCCTTAGACTCACACGTAACTGGTGTTATGAACATGTGCCAACATGCCCAGCTGTTTTTTGCTTTTAGAAAATCTATTTTTTAATTGACAAATAAAAATTAAATATAATTATTTGTAGATACTGTTTGTATACATTGGGGAATGGCTAAATGGAGCTAATCACATACTTATCATTTTTGTTATGAAAACACTTATAACCTACTCTTAGCAATTTTAAAAAATATAAGACATTAACTGTAGTCACCATGTTGTACAACGCATCTCTTGAACTTATTCCTCCTAACTGAAATCCTACAAGTGTTTTTTAACTTTTTACATACTATGAATATTTACAAGCTAGTTACAATTGGGGTTTTTAAGCTCAGCTGAACAAGTGTTCAAAGGCAAAAGCAGTATAGTCTAGTGGGAGAGCAAAAATTGTGATTAAATGCTTATTAAATTATTAGAAGAATAGGGTTCAACATGGGAATTTTAGTCTATGTCAGCCATTCACTTGCATAATTATTTAACATTATATCTTTATCTATAAATTGGCATTGCTTTTGTTATCAATCTGAAGATGGTTTTTCAATCTGAAAAGAAATTACATATGTACATGGAAACCTACAATAACTAAAATTAGATTTATAATCATTATATCAACTATTAAGTTATAATTAATTAATGCTTATAAATAAGGCTCTTGGAGGGAGGGAGAAATCCCATTATGAGGACTTATTATATAGCTTTGAAGAACTAAGAGATAAAATTAGCCACCTACTGTGGCTCCTATTTTGATTCCTGCAGGGCTTCAATCTCTAGCAAATAACACAAAGACTCTGACAAGATCATTCTATTATATAATGGCATATAGTTAAATGCTTCATTTCCTTTCTGTTTACAGCTCAAGCACTAGGGCATAATTATGATTAGTCAGGGTACTTATGCTATCAGCATTGTTTGAAGAATAAATTATAGGACTTAACTATGCCCTATTAGTATCTTTTAATGACAGAGGCAGGGAACCATTCTGATTTGCTGAAATCAACATTTCACCTTGGTAGATTCTTGGTTTCTTCTACACTTGGATTTTTAAAGTACTTTTGAAAATAATTGTTCTAAAAAACAGTGGGCTTTTTAAAAAGTCTGTCATAATGCACTATTCTGTCACTTGAGTAAAAAAAAATCACTTTAATGTAATTTTATAGACCATTATAAATGTCATGGTATTCCAAAAAAAAGGAAATGTGACTACCCTTTTTCTTTATTTATTAACTTATCTGCCTTTTCTTTGCTAGCATTTTTCAAATCACCTATAAATTGGACAGATATGGAATAAATGCAGTCTTAAAAAGGACATCTTTTTAGAACTCCCAATTGATGCTCCTCTGTGAACAAGAGAGTGGGAATTCTTGGGAGAGGCTACAGAACAAACAGAAAGGTCTTCTCTCTGGAGAGGCTTCTCCGTTCACCCTGTACAAGGCCAAAAGGCAGATGGACATAGGCAGCAATAATAAACAACCTCACCCAGGAGCAGACACATGCCTATATAGTTCAGTATCACATTTTCCAATCTGAAGGCATATGAGAAAGTTGACTATGTTATTGGGTTTTAGTAAAATTATAGACTACAACCTAATGTTATAAGAGTTCTTATTATTTGGGTGTAAAAAAAATAAAATAAAATACAAAAATTGCAACCCAAAATTGGCATACACATCAAGGAAATTTGGGCAAGCACATGCCCAACATGATTATTACTAGATTCACAAAAATAACATGGGACACAAGAAGAGCAGGATGAGAATGGCTGGTTACATTCTTTATTTAGATATTCTGCCTTGATAAAAAATTTGATTAATTCATCTAATAGATCTTTTTTCATTACTGCTCATTTCATGGAAAATGTAGGAATACCATAGGGACAAAGAATTTTGATTCTGTCTGAAAATAATGTATAACAAGGGCTGGTTGGGTGTTCTGAGATAAACTTGGCATGTTATATAACTATGTGGCACAAGAGAATGCCCAGGACTTAGAATCAGAAAACTTAGGTTTGAATCTCAGTCACCTGTTAGCTGTGTGACCTGGAATAAAACAATCTCTGTAAGCTTATCTCCTTATTTGAAAATGAGGATAATAGTATCTGCTCTATTCAAATGAGATAAGTGTAAGAAACTACTCTGTAAACTACAAAGTTATAAATGTTAGTTTTGTTTAGTTATGGGTTTACTAATCTATGAGATTATATGAAACTTATATACTTCTAATTGATGTCAAAGTAAGATAAATAAGATAAGCAATATTTATTAAATATATAAACCATGGTACTGAGCCACTTCTAAAGTTCTTATATCATAAATATATTGACCAATCTGTTATTAGTTCTGAGGAAATGGTCAAACACATTAACTCCTCGATCTTCTATTTCCAAAAATCTTTTCCTTTAAAATTCAATAACCTTAAAGGAACACCTATTTAGTTTCTTACTATTTATAGCTCAGTTACCTAAGATTCTAGTTTTCCATCTCTTAAGCCCCCTGCTTTACTCATGGTTATTTGATTTCTTTGGTATTTTTAAATTTCGGGTAAGTGAGATGGAGGAAGGTCAAAGGTGGAAAAAGGTATGAAGTATAGTTCACTAGAGTCTCTTTGGTACCAGTGGTGAAATAAGTTGCGGGTGGGAAGAGAGGATGAAATGAATGGATAAGAAACTTAAAAGTTAAGGTAGTTTTCAGTTGTATACTTTAAAATTCCAATCACATTTCTGCTCAGAAGATGTCATCAAATAAGCCTTAACTGACCACCTTGTCTCAAATGGCATCTTCTCATTCCTCTTCCTCTACACTACTTATTTGTTTACAGGGGTATTCCTAGCAGCAGGCACAGTCACGGGCATATAACAGTGCCTTATGAGTGAATGAATGACTATATCCATACAAGTCAGGTCTGCACATTGCGATTCATGATCAAAATACACATAACTTTAATTTTAATATATAAAAAAGAAGCTACTAGGTGTACTTTTTCTTGGTGGCCGAGTGTTCTGAAAAATAGAGTACGTTTCCTTCCAAGATATCCCAACATTTCAAATTGGTTTATTTATTGTTTTTCAGGAAAACATACACATATAGAAACATAAAATTAGGGTGCTTAAAGAGATGGAAAGATAAAAATACCCTTACCATTTCTGTTCTTAAATAATAATTTAACTTCAATGAAAATACTCTGAAATTTTGAAAAAAATAAAAGCTTCAAAATAATTTTTAAAGTAAAACCAAACATATATATAGTAAGAAAAATAAAGAAGGGGAAAAGATCACTCTCAATGAGCATAAATTTCTAATGCTAATACTTAGTAATGACTATTTTTATATAAATGTAAGTTTTCTTTACATAATTTAAATCAGAATCTGAGCCCTTCTGGGAAATTATATTTCTTTCATATGTGATTTTTAAGAAGAAATAGAATACTATTAGAAAGAATATTTACAAAGGTCATGAGGATATGACCATTTATTTTAGGTAGGTGTTTTAAGGATCCTTAAACTCCGATGTTGAGGGAAAATTATAATCCATCCTAATTTATGATATATTTAAGAAAAAATTTGAAAGATGTCTTAAATTCAAGAATAAGAATCTATTACTAACAAATGCTTAGATTTAAAGCTTATATTTGTTACCTCCTTAAACACCTGAATTTTTTAAAAATTGAAAAAACAACAACAAAGAACTTACCTATAGGGTATCCCAATGCAAAGTCATTACTTTGTGTAGCAAAAATAGGGAATAGTCCAGCTTTGCTAAATCGACTATCAGGACTGGCAACCAGTAAGGTTAATACACATACAATGAAAAACACAGAAGCTTTGCCAATTAAGATACTGTATAAGAAAGCCCAATCCACATTGGAAAAGTTAAGTACAACCATGTTTTTGAATAATAAAGCCGGAAGTGCAAATCTGGAGACAAAATTTCCCAGTCCTTTAGCCTGTGTTGATGTTATGACATTGGCCCTTCCTGCTATGTAGCCACAAAGGACTATGCCAAAACATTCTAGTAAGGCTGGAAAAAGCCTTGTTATTGACATTGAAGGTGAATCATTTGTGGAATTGAATCCATGTGTTACTGTGGTAGATGATGTCTCAGATACATTGACGGCAATGGTTGAATTCTCTGTAGGCAAATTAGAAAAGGAATCCATTTTCTCTCACTCTCCAACTCTGGTCAGATCTCTGAAAAGAAAAGAAAATTCAGTGTAACAATACGAAAAATTCTAGCTGAAAGGAAACACTGCAAATTTAGAATTATTTACTTATTAAATGGTTAAATAATTATACATACTTCCTTCAACGATCACCAAGGAAAAATATAATGCAAATAAAGTGGGGGTGGGGAGGATGCTAACATTAACATTTTTAGTCTCAAAGGTAGGTCAGCTCAAACATTTGTATTGCTACTCTACATTCCTATCCAACATATGTTAAATAAGATTTACAAATATTACAGCTGCAGTGATGCCCTGTGGCTCTTCTCTCCAGTGATCCACAACTGAGGTATCTAATATTTAAGAGATGGGATCCACAGAGTCTCTATTGTTGTCCACTTGCATCCAGATTCTCTGGAAATTTCAGAAGTTCTCAGGGGATGACCAAGGAGTCATTCTGAGTCCCTTCCAGACTGTGATCATAATTGAGTACAAGGAAAAAGAATACAGTATAGCATCGCTTATCAACTTTGAACCAATAACTTTAACTTTTCTATGCCTCACTTTATCTGTGAAATGGCAATAACAGTCTATACCTCACAAAAACGTGAGCCTATTCAAGTAAAGTCCTTATGATCACATCTGGTGAATTAAACAAAGCTAAATATAACTTTAGATTGAATATGAGAGCATGAAAGACAAAATTATGAAAAAATGATGGCATTCCATCAACCTACACATACTGACTGGCCCAAGAGTTCCTTTGTACCACAGCGACTTTGCACATGCAAAACCACTCTAAAAACATTCCCTACCTACCTGTCTACCACTATGCACATAATTAACACCTACTGATCCTCCAAACCATATAATTCATTAGCCAAGTCAAGTTTCTTTCAAATGGAATGATTATTCTTACCTTTAACCACTTTTTTCTCATTTTGTAATTATACTATATATTAGAGTGACTATAGAACTTATGTCTGTCTCCCTCACCAGACGTAAGTGTAACAGAAGAAAGAACTAAGCATGTCTTTGTTCACTGTTGTGTCCCTAACATCTAGCATAATATCTGGCACACAAGAAACATTGAAAAAAAGTTCTTGTTTAATGAATCACTAAAACAGTATCTTGTACATAAATAAGCTCCCTAACCTTTCATGGATCAATGTTCTCTTTCAAGCATTCTCTAGTTTGTGGATTTTTTTTCTGATTAATAAAATATTCTATTTTTTTTCACTATAGCAACAGGCCCTAGAACACAAAATGAGCCCTAAAATGTTCTAAAGATGTTCATAAAATGTTAAAGAACACAAATATGTTGTAAAACATTATGAAGATGTTCCAAAAATGCTCAACAAAGAACAAATTCTGGATGTTAATATGACAAAAAATTATCAGATTCTCCTCTTGCTGCCAGGGACACAATGAAGAAAAGGTTTGGATGACTCTGAAGTTAAACAGCTTTTATTAGTAATTTTATTAGTAATTTGAAGTTAATATGATAATTATTGCCAATTTCTAAGTAATTATTCTGGGTTTACCATCGAAAGTGGCCTTATATAAGGCAGAAAGTAAAAAGGCTCATGCTTCCTGAAATTTATAATACCCTGCCTGGTTAAGTTATCAAATATCCTCAGCACATTAAAAAAGACTCAGATGACAGGCCAGAGATCAACAGGTGATATATGGAGATGTGTAAGAGAATTTTCTCTATCCTACCCTTGTATAAACCAAACCACTTTAAAATCTTACATTCAATCTGGATTAGGACAAGTATTTTTCTACCAGGATTAGACAGGAGTGTTTCAATATAAACAAACCTGACAATACTCACGTACTTGAAGTTTACCAAATGAGCATCAAATTATATCCTGGGAAAGTTATTCATTGGTACAAATACCCATACTTGAAGCAGCTGGTAAACAAAGATGTTAAACATTTGGAGCCATTAAGAAATGTGGACTTGGAAAGGCAGTTGTAAAGAAGAAGGTGATAAAATATTCCAGTCTTCTGATGTTTTTCAAAAGTTCTCTTTGTTTGGAGTATTAATAACTCATACTGCTCCACAATCTCTTATTTGGACCACAAAAACATATCAATGTAGTCCAATATTTTTAAAAAAACAATTGTAACTAACAGTAGTTCAGTGAAAACAATCTAACAGATTCTGGACCATAACACTTACCAACACCTTGGGTCAGTGACTCCACCTCCCTGAATTTCAGTTTCCTCAACTGTAAAATGACAGTAAAAACCATCTCAGAGGGATATTGGGTAGATGGGCTATTTTATGCACAGCATATCACAAAGTAGGCCTTTAAGAAATGGTAGCAATTGCTGTTAGAAGCTATAGTCCTAATAAGAATGGTAACAAAGTTAATAAAATGTATTCCTGGTTCTCCAAATGTACTAGGTATTAAAGATCCCCCAACTAAACTAGAGGATAGCATATGTCAGGAAGTTATAAGCTTCTGTTTTATAATCAAATTAAGGGAGGTTGAATTTAATTTGGTTTGATCTTAAATAGCTGCTAACAGTAAAGGGAGCTCTTCATTTTTCTCTGTGATGGTCAAAAAATTGTAGCAATGTTCAGAGTTAACTTTCAATTAATTGAAAATTAAAAGAAAAACTTCGAAAAGTAACTTCTTCCTTCCTATGAGGTTTCTTTTAATGTTTTCCAGTATTATAAAAGCAACACCTGCTGAGGGAAAAGTCAAAACAATCAAAAGGATTTAAAAAGTTTTATCCATCCTAATCTTTATTTATTTATTTTCTTTTAGAGGTGCTAGGGATTGAACCTAGGGTTGCTCCACCACTGAGTTACATCCCAGTCTTTTTTATTTCTTATTTTGAGACAGGGTTTCTCTAAATCGCTGGCCTTAAACTTATAATCTTCCTGCCTCAGCCTGCCAAGTAGCAGGGAGATTACAGGCTCATGCCACCACTCCTGGCTCATCTTAAATCTATTTTAAACGTGAAGAAAATATGCTTCCAAAAGCATATTTTAAAAATGAACAGAAACCATAGCAAGGGAAGTTTTTAAAAATCACATCCAGTCTTTTCATCTATAAAAATAAGGCTTCTTACAGAACAAACAAGTTGACCTGTCACAGTACAAGACGGTTCACCGGACCAGGTACTGGAGAAATTATGTATACAAACTGCGTCTGGCCCCTTCATATTTGACTTAGAAAACATCTGCAAACCACATAAATTGCAAATAATTATTAAGTGAAAACAGTGTGTGTTAACATCAAAGAGAAAGCTGTAAACTCTTAGGCTATTTCTCAAACACGGACATCCTTTATCCCATGGGAAAAGCCCAATACAGTGAGAAACTACTAAAGAATTCTACAATACGAATAGTCATACCATTCATCCACTCCCACCTACTTGCTGGGGACCAAATGTCCTCCCTAGGGAACCCATGGTGGGGAGCGCTGAGCATTGCCGTCTTCCTTTATCTTCAGGGACAGACTTTAGCCTTTCCAGATAAGGAGTGCGGAGAGTCCCTAACTAAATACTGTCCAGAGGGCAGCTGCCACCCAACGCCTTGGGAAAGCAGTGGAAATGGAAAAGACAAATGGGTAAGAAAAAGGTGGTCGCTCAACTTTGCAGGGCATGGAAGTCACAAGGTCATGGTTAACTAAAATGTTCTAGGTACCTGAGCAGATGCTTTCAGGAGGGCAGATACTGTGGCCACCCGCGGTATAAAAGGAAGAGTCGGAGAATGACAGGGTGGATACACGTGCAGTGAGGCGCTGTCCACACTGGGGAATGGTAGTTCTGCCACGGGAGGGAACAAGCCGCCCTTCCTGCGCAAGCCTTCCCAGGTGGTCCGACACGGGCCAAAGGCAGGCGATGAGAGGCAGTGGCGAGCAGACGCAGGCAGCGGGCCGCGGGGCCAGAGCGCGGAGGGAGGGCCGGGCGCTGTCCACCAGCCCAGCCCCGAAGGGCGGGGGCGGGAGCATCGGGTGCCCGCTAGGCAGAGTCAGGGCGAGGCGGGTCCNGGAAATCACCGTCATCTCCCGCCCCCAGCCCTCCTCGGCAGAGTGCGGCCGCACGTTCCGAGAAAGTGAGGTGGGGTAAGCCACTGCGGCCGGGTCGGCCCCTCCCGGTGCCGGCTTTTGGCCCCGCCCCCGTCCCGCCTTCAGCCCCCGCCCCCGGCCTCCAGCTTCGGGAAACCTGGCGCGCGCCTCGCCTGCAGGCCCGCCCCAGCCTCCAGTCGCACAGCCCCCGCCCCTTCCTCAGGCCCGCCCCCGGTCCTTAGACTAACCGCACAGCCCCGCCCGCTTCAGGCCCCGCCCCAGTCTCCAGCTTCTGGGCCACACCGCCCCCGCGCTAGGCCCCGCCCGGCCACCACAGCCTGCCGCCGCGCGACTTCCGGCCCGGCCCATAGAAGATGGCGGTCGGCGCGGGGGATTTCCAGGGCTTGCTGGTCTTTCTCCTCTGGTCGAGTGCGGAGCTCTCTCGTCTTTCTGGCTAACGTCAGTGTCGTGTATTGAGATCTGCTAGTTCCCCTCTTGGTTAGTGTAGTCTTTGCATAGCACAGAATATAAAAGCAAGGACTGAGACTCAGATCAGTGTCGAATCCTGCCTCCCATCTTTCCTAAGGAAGTGTGACCTTGACCTTCGAAATCAGATGAAAGTGTAAAGCTTTAGCATTGTGTTTGATTTAGAATAAGGGCCTTATTAGTAACTGCTTGTATTTCTAATTTTGGGGAAATATAAAGGCAGTATAACCTCAATATACTGAGAAGAATCTGCCTGTATCGGAGGCTAACCTCTGAGCTTGAAGTGAAGGTCCTCAGACACAGTGTGCCATTTTCAAAACTGAAGAAGCCCAGTACTTGGCTAATGCCATGAGAATCAAAATTATTTCATATTTTAAAATATTTATAACCTGATCCCACTTAATATCTCCACAGCATTTTTTTTTAAATCTTTGCATTTTTAAAAACTGTTCTGTCTGGCAACTTAAGGACATTCTTGTCATCCTGTCATCTCTGCAGTTTCAGTGCAAAGATATAAAACTGTATAGCTTCCGAGAAATGACTCAGTAAGTTAAGCATAGGTTAAAGGGTATGGAACTTAGAGAAAATGAACGGAATTGAAACTATAGAAAAGGCATGCATCCTCCTCCTGCTTTCTTACACTTCTTTGTTCGTTGTGTTTTTCATTTTAACAGCCTTTTATGTTTCCCTTGAACCTGGCTACTTAAAACAATCTTCTTAATATCCCAGTTATCTCTATTTAGAAAGTTTAGAGATTAATTCAATTAAATAAATACTTACTAAGCTTTGAGTATTAGGGGACTACTAAGAAGATAGGCCTAGAAAGTTAGCATCAACCTGTAGGAGGTTCCTTAGATTAGCCTTAGAATTTGAATTTCATTCTTTGACCACAGTGAAACCATCAAATTTTTCCCCCACAGAACCATATGATCACACTACTTTTGGATGTGTGATCTGGAAGCTTTCCCAGGATTAGTTGAAAGACTGAAGGCAAGAAAAGCAGTATGGTGATTTGGGGAAAACCCAAGACATAAGGAAATGAAGGCCTACTCTAGGATGATGGCAGTGAAAAGAATGGAATTGGCTTAAGAAATATTCTAAAATGAGAACTGATGTGACTAATAGGGCTAACAAAGAAGAAGGCGTTAATTAAACTATGTATTTCCTCATGTATTGCAATGAAGAGAAGATATTGGTGTAGTGAGCTTTTAATATCTCTTCCAGTTTTAAAATCCATTGTTTTCTGTAATTCTTTTACCTGAAGATGAAAGGAAGAAATATTCCTAAAACAGTTACAAGGAGGGTGAATTTGATTTTAGACCTAAAATCTAAAACTTTGGGAAGCAATCTTGTGTCGTCTTTTTTCTTGAAGAAGTTATTTGCTCCATCTGAGGCCTTATGGGATTAGAACACCCAACTGGCTAGGGGTGAGAATTAGAATGAAAGCCCTCACTGTCTTGTGAGCTAACTACTTATGAAGGCATTGGCATATGTGCATAAACATTTCTGGTATATACCCAGAGAGAAAAAAGAGAAGCTCAAGAGATGGAACAGCACTAAAGATGTGGTTTGAAGAGACATCTGTGTGGACTGATTGAGTTTTCCAAGAACAATATCTTGTGGAGGGAAACTGTAGGAACAAAGTGAAGAAAAAGATGACAGACTTCAGTGAAAAGTCATGTTTATGTAAGCAATTAGTGGTAAAAGCCATAAGAAAATCATTTGATTTCATTATCAAATCTACTAATCATTCTGTGTAATGCAGATCTCTATTAATTATAATGTTAATTGAGTGAGGAAAAGCTCAAAGTTATGCAGACCAATGAATAAAAACTATAAATTTATCTTAACTTCCACTACTTACAAATAAGTTATTTGTAGCCATTCTTGAACCCGTTGCCTTCAACTCCAGCTGATTGAGAGGAGGAATAAAACAAGTGTTTTGACTCAATGATAAGTGTCCTGTAGGTATATGTTGAGACAATGTGATGTGCATATAGATTCCTGATAAAATTTTGCTTTTTCCAAAATGAAGTAGTTCTGATTTTTCTCTGATTTTTAAAGTGTAAATAACCATTATAAAATATTCAGATAATACAGAATGGAATGAATAAAGTGAAATCATACCTATAAATAACCTGTTAATATTATAAATGATATTATATCACTTTCTGTGCACATGCAGCTTATTTAAGGAAAATGGGATTATAATACATATGAGATTTTAGTACCTTTTTCCTTTAATAATATTAACATTTTAACCCATAGATATTTTCAGCATTTCTAATGAAATGGTGAAAATTAAGTATTACCTAATGAAAAAAATTTTTAAATATACTTTTAGTTATAGTTGGACACAATATCTTTATTTTATTTATTTATTTTTATGTGGTGCTGAGGATGGAATCCAGCGCCTTGCACATGCTAGTTGAGTGCTCTACTGCTGAGCCACAACCCCAGCCCTACCTAATGAAAATTTGAGGATGATCTTCCATGAAAAAGTGGCAATTAAGTGTAATTGAAGAATAGAAATGTAAAAGAATGACTTAAAATGTGTTGTTTGAATATATCTAATATGATGTAAGTTTCTTTTAAAACAACTTCTTGTGTGTTTGTGTGTGTTTAACTTTTTATTGGACTATTATATTTACACAAATTAGTGGAACTCATTGTTATTTATTTATACATGTACACAATGTAACAGTATACTTTTGGTCAATTTCATCCTGAAATATTTAGTTTCTGGAAAACTCTCCTCCTCCTTACAACAGTACCATTTTCCTCTAGGTATCCATATGTTCCCAGAGAAGTTGACATCCTTCCACCTTAAGTGGTAATGTAACCTTGCCTATCCAATCAGTACATGGCATGCTTTTGAACTTAGTGATTTAAGTCAGAGTGGGCATTTACCCTAATGTACTTCAACATAATGACTCTTAAGACTTTTGCAGAAAATATTGATGTTCTTTTTTGCTGGACAAGAGGAAGATGCTGACAGCCTTCTTGGGACCGTGAAAGAAATCATCCTTAAAATGATGCAGATACCAAGTTTGGCACAACAGAGAGAAGGAAGTAATAGGGAACTTGATGACATACTATACATGTGAAGTAGCCTCACAAGTTTACCTGGGGATCTTTCATTTGTGTGAACCAGTCATTTTTTATTTTTATTATTTAAACAAGTTTGAGTTGAATTTTCTGTTACCTGAAATCAAATTCATGGAAAAAATTCTAAAAGAAAATACCTACAGTGATTATCTCTGTATAACAAGAGTACATATGATTTTTTTTCTGTGTAGAAAAGTTCTCAAAATTTCTATCAAAAATGTGTATTAATTTTATCAGGAAAGTCTGAAGTAAGTCATAAAGGATATATTTTGGTTATATGGAAATGTTAAAAAATACTTAATAAAAATTATTCTAAATCACTACCAAGTACTAAAACAGGTAGGTAAACTAAATTCACCCATAAAACAGAACAATTTAAGAGCACTGATACAGTGAAGTACATAAACTTATATTATACAAAGGCTTTGTGTTTGTTAATCTTTGTACCCTTAGCACTTAGACTAGTGCTTTCTCTGACATATGATAGACATTCAGAAATGTTTTTGAATGATTGAATAAAACTGATTTCCACTAGATATCTAGGAAGTTGAAGTGTACTTCTATTTAGTGGGAGCTATTTGATATAAGCAATGGAGATACAGCTCTTTTACAATAAGTGGATTTCTTATTTTTTCCTAGCTTTCACTTGTGCTTTTTGTTTATAGCCTTATTTAAATATTCTTCCAAATTTCTGAATTCTTTTTGTTATTATAAATGCTTTAATTTAATAATTTAGTTTCTCATCTGTCAGGGTAACACCCTGAAAATTTTCTTTTAACTTAATATTTGTAATAATATGTGTGTTTGAAGAAATGGCTACTAGTTTTTTCTTTCCTTTCAATTTTATTACTGAAATATTCTCACAAAAGCAATGAAAGAAAGTGGAGCCTAACCATCTCACATTATTATTATTATTATTATTATTATCATTATTATTATTATTGCACTGTGGATTAATCTTAGGGGCACTCAACCATTGAGCCATATCCCCAACCCTATTTTTGTATTTTATTTAGAGACAGGGTTTCACTGAGTTGCTTAGCACCTCACTGTTGCTGAAGCTGGCTTTGAACTTGTGATCCTCCTGTCTCAGCCTCCCAAGCTGCTGGGATTACAGGTGTGTGCCACTGTGCCTGGCCTTTTATGTTTTTGATGTTGTTGTTTTGTAGTACTGGCCATTGAATCCAGGAACACTACCACTGAGCTACATCCCAGCCCTTTTAATTTTTATTTCAGGACAGGGTCTCACTTAATTGTTGATGCAGGCTTTGAATTTGTAACCCTCCTGCCTCAGCCTCTGGAGTAGCTGGGATTATGGGAATGTGCCACTGCTTCTGACTTTGATCTTTTTATCGACTTAGGTAATGTTTGAATATGGGTAAATAGGCAGAGGCTTTTAACTGGGCCAGCACTTAAGACATTAAGAAGAGAAACAAAACAGAATTATGTGATGAAATTATAAGCTAATTCAGTTACTTAGATAAGACAGAGAGTAGAAACTATTCAATAGAAGCATGGTAAGTTTGGGGGCTCAGCCAGTCTCTTTCAAGACTTAGTTTCTTAATACCACACTTTTTTTTAAGGTCAGAGATATGAAATAGGAAATGAAAGACAAAAAATACACTTGTTTCTTCTAGCTTGTTCATTAAAAAGTGGGCTCACTGACGAATTTAATAAGCATTCTTTAGTGAAGTGACCTTGTAACTGCAGAGCATTTTCTAATGTGAATAGTGTCTAAAATGAAATACTGCTGGATGTGATGGTGCAGGCCTGAATCCCAGCCCCTTGGGAGGCTGAAGTAAGAGGATTGCAAAATCAAAACCAGTCCCAGCAACTTAATGAGGCCCTAGGCAACTTAGTAACCCTGTCTCAAAAAAGAAGGGCGAGGCGTAGTTCAGTAGTAAAGCACCTCTGGGTACAATCCCCAGCGCCAAAAAAAGAAAAAGAAAAAAAACGAAATACTTAAAATAACCAATTTTGTACATTAGAAAGAGGAAGTGGAGAAAACCTCAGATTTTAACGTTGATTTGGAATAAGTAGGCTTTTAGCCACTTCTAGTTAGAATATGTGTAGAGCTGGTGAATGAATAGTTAGCTAAGAGGGAGAGAAAAGAAAGCTCTCACATGTGCAGTCCAACAATTAAGCCCAGTACCTCAGAAGCTTTCTTTTTGTAGAGTATGTATTTCAAGGGTTCCAGTCTTCTTCCCTCCTTGAAGGGGCAGGTCCTCCATCTGTTGATTTCCATAGTATTCTAAGTGCCTAGAACAGTGCTTGTCACATAGTAGGCACTTGTTGACTTCCTAACTCTTGGAATACAAGCCAAAAGGTTTGTGAACTTTTCTGTATTTAGAGAATCACTTAAAAAACGGAAACACCTGCTCTTTCTTGGCCTGTTTCTTTCACTTTCGGCAAAAGTAACTGATGGAAAAGAAGAATCAGAACTCAATTATCTGTGTGGCAACAGAGGAACCAGATCAGTAGTTGAAACAGAATAAATGTTGAGGAATCATCACTGGTTGTAATACAGACTAAATATGATAAAGTGTTTCTATAATTAATTGTACACATATTTAAATGTCCCTATAAGTCCAAAGGGACTTATGTATATTTCCTTTACTCTCTTATGCATGCTTTCCCTAACCCTTTCCAAAACATTGAAACTAGAAAGAAAATTTACAGCTTCTGAGCTGCAAGAAAATTACCCAGACCTTGTCACAAAGAGGCCTAGTCACTAGTTTGACAGTCATTATTGTTGGAGAATAAAGTGGATAAAAGTGAGTTTCTCATGCAGTGTTAATTGAGGTTTCTGTACTATATAGCTAGTAGTAGCCTGGTTAACTATATCCTCAAGTCTGGCTTATTATTAGTCCTAAAGGCCTATCCCAAACCCTCCCACATAGGTTTACAATATGCATTCATTATGGAGATGATATTTATGGTGATGTTAAGATTTGGTTAAATTCCTAGAAAACACTTTAAAAAATTCATTTCATATGTTGCCTCAATAAACTGATCAACAATTTTCCTTTTTTTTTTTTTTAACCCACCTAGGTCTAGTATAAAAAGTTTGAAGCCCAAGACTGGGGCTAAGTTTCACTGGTAGAGCCCTGGGTTCAATCCTCAACAGGAAAAAAAAAAAAATCACACCCAATATTTACCATAGTGAATTGATTTGTTTGTTTTAGTGACAAAATTAGATCATCCCTGAGGGCAATAGGAACATTTTAAGAAATCTTTGAACTACACACAAAGACCCCAATAAAATTGAGAAGACCCTCTCTGAATCTCTTCTCAACCATTGGAATTTCACCCATCCAGCTGCAAGTGTTAAAAATTGGAGAATTATGTTTGTCCAAAATCCTTTCCTTACTATGGAAGGTGGTAAGCAGGGAACGAGTGTGACCTCTGTTACATGGAAGTTAGCTTGTATACGAAGGTTGGAGAGGAGAAAGCCTTCATTTCAAATGATGTAGAACATTAGTGAACATAACTGCAAAGTAACTGAAGAAGGGAAATTTGTCTCCCCAGCTCTTGGAAATAAGAGCAGTGTTGCAACGGATCCACTGAGTATAGGTGACCAATGGAAAACTCCTGTAAAGAGACAGCAGGGACAGGGATTATACGGTGAGGAATGTTTCCCAAAACAACAGGGGGTTAGAGTTTAGACCTTTCCTCCCCACAGAACGATAGCTGTTCTGTTCTTTTTTCTTCAGGCCTCAGTCTTAATGTGTTTCCAGGCACTCTATCATTCTTATACTTTCTCAGCATTTTCTCATCTTTTTAGTCGTCTCATCTTATTATTACATGCTAGTGATTTGGTGCTACCAGGCTACTGCTTGTTCTACACATTATTTGTTCAGTATGACTTGCATGTGTGGCTACTGGACAAGAGCCTCAGAAGGCCAAAATGGGAAGAACATGGAAGAACATGGGGTGAAGAGCAGTCATAAAGATTGAGGATTTAAGCAATATTCTTAATCACAGTCAGGAATCCAAAGGTCTGTCACAACAGTTTTCAACTAGAATCATCTGGGGAAAACGTGTTTGTGTGTGTGTGTGTGTGTGTGCATTACTGATTGAACCCAGGGTCTCACGCTTGCTAGGCAGGTGCTAAGTGTACCACTTGGCTAATTCTTTGGCCCTTTCTATTTTTAACAGGGTATACTAAGTTGCCCAGGCTATTCTCAAACTTACAATCCTCCTGCTCCAGCCTCTTTTGGGGAATATAATGCTTAAAAATATAGATGCCAGAACCCCACGCAGACTTTCTAAATCAACATCACTGCAGTTGGGTCCTTGGTCTGTATTTTATTTTTTCATATTCTCAGATGTTTCTAATATAAATTCTTGGTCAAGAGCTACTCATCTAGGTAACAAACTGAAAAGTAGAAATAAATCTTAAAAGCAAGTAGTATTTGTATGAGAGGAGCACAGAAAATTTTTCTAGAGTCTTAGTACTCTCTGGGGAGAAATGTATTCTCATTATAGGAAAAAAGTCACATTGAATCTGGCATCTTCCTTGAGAAAACCATTTCGGTAACCTTTTCCATTTGTTTGGTTTGTCCTTTGTGGAGAAGAGCAAAACAAAGTACAACAAACCACTCTCTTTATGTCTTGTGAATATATACCACATCTTCACTATAGTGCCATTTTTCAAATCCCAGGCACAAAGTTCACATCAAGGGAGAATTAGTTTTCTGTCAATACGTTAAGCATATTGTGAATCATGTAACAGAATATCAGTGCAGTCATTTCACCATCTCTTAAAACTAAAGTTTTTGAGAAATAATCAAAATCCCTCCCATTTTTCCTCAGAGATTCTATTTATAAAATATAGCTTTTAAATAATCTTTTCTTTAATATTTGTGCATGTGGCATCTTATTTAAAAAATTCTTCCCTGCATCAAGGATGTGGGGAAAAAAGCACACTCACATACTGCTGGTGGGACTACAAATTGGTACAGCCAAAATGAAAGCAGTATGGAGAATCCTTGGAAAACTGGGAATGGAACCTCTATTTGACCCAGCAATCCCACTCCTTGCTCTATACCCAAAGGACTTAAAAACAGCATACTAAATGTTTATAGCAGCATAATTCACAATAGCTAAACTGTGAAACCAACCTAGATGCCCTTCAGTAGATGAATGGATAAAGAAAATGTGGTATATATACACAATAGACTATTAACTCAGCAATAAAAGAGAATAAAATCATGGCATTTGCAGGTAAATGGATGGAGTTGGAGAATATAATGCTAAGGGAAGTTAGCCAATCCCAAAAAACCAAATGCTGAATGTTTTCTCTGATATAAGGAAGCTAATTCATAGTGGGGTTGGGAGGGGGAGCATGGGAGGATTAGATGAACTCTAGATAGGACAAAGGGAGGGGAGGGTAAGGAAGGCGGCATGGGGCTAGAAAAGATGGTGGGATGTGATAGACATCATAACCCCAAGTACATGTATGAAGACACGAATGATATGGATATACTTTGTATACAACCAGAGATATGAGAAGTTGTGTTCTATATGTGTAATATGAATTGTAATGCATTCTGCTGTCATGTATAACGAATTAGAATTAAAAAATTCCTCCCTGCATCAAGGTGATAATGATATTCACTTACATTTTCTTCTAAGAGTTAAATGACTTTTAAAATTGTTATTCTTGGTACCATCTTTCAAATTTCCATTTGTTATTAGAACCCCACTCTACATACACTCAAAAATGTAGAAAGTTCCTGCCCAACACAGAGAAAAATGCTTTTGTAGTTTCTGCTATAATCTAGATAAAAAAACCCTTAATGTAAAGTCAAATAAAATTAGAATGTACAAAGAGATGTAAACATCTATAAAATGTATTCAGAGAAGATAGCACAGTGGGATTAGCTAATGGAAATATAAATTTTTCCATACTGAAGAGATAAGGCCTATAGCACACGTGGCCTAAGGGCTAGTTATCACTCCCACTGTAGGTAGGCATATCACATGTTTGTTTAATGTCTAACTGGGATATGCTTATCATATAGTAATGTCTGTCAAGGCCTTGAAGATGCCCTTGAGCAAAAGTCACTTCACAGCTCCAGGTCAAATAAAAAAAAAAAAGATAATTTCTAAGAAAGCAATATTTGAACAATTTCTAGAAGATGTTCCCACAGATTATTAGGAAGAGTTGTTTTCCTGCTTTGACACTCACACCCACCATTTCCCTAGAGTCCTTGACTCAACTTTGGAATTGGTTGTTGATTTCCAGCTCCTGCTCTTGCACTGTGTTCTGAATATTTATCCCCTACTGTCTTTTACATGCTCCCAGGATTGCCTTAGGTACCCAGTTGCTTACTTGTGTACTGTGCTGTGTCCCATCAGAATCAGAGGGCCTCCATGCAGAATCCTCCATACTCTCTCAAGATGAGCATAAGCTTTCAACCGTAACTGGCCAGTTGTTACCTTCTGAGACTATGGTTTATATTAGCATAACCAAATCTTGATGATACTTTCCACTTACTCATAGGATTAGATTGAAAATCATCCTAGCAAAGGCGGCATCTCCATGGACATGGAATTATCTGTTTTCAAAGCTGTAACTTGTATGAGGCTGCATTGGGCTAAGTAGCTACACCCTTTGTGGAAAGACCTGTTTTCCTCTTACCAGGTAACTCCAATAGTTGGGTGGGCCCAAGGGAAGATTCCTCTCCTCCCAGGCAGCAGTGTTCCCCACTGTTCACTAGAACAAGTATCACTGCTGTAACTGAAACTCTGAGCAGGTTAGGGTGGGTCTCTGGGTGTGAGGGTGAATGAAGGGGTTGAACTGGCTGCCCTGGCTGGCTAGGTGATGGCACTTTTCTTTCTCACTACTCTGTGTACTCCCCCCACCCCCGCACCCCGCAAGTCAGCTTCCTCAGTAAAAAGGCATGGACTGACACTGTCACATTTCTACCACTTCCATGTTCAATACCCCTTAACAGCCCAGGAATCTGAGACTCTGATATCTTAGTCCCCCACCCCTCAAATCATTGGCTGTCATCTATGCTGTGCTATGAACCCCAGTGGTTAGCATTCTACATGGAGGCAATTTTGTGCCTCTCAGTGTGTACAGATCTCATCTGTCAACAGAGTTCTTGCAGTAGCAGAGCCCTGGCCATCACAGAAGCCTCATAAGCTTAGCTATAATTCATGAATTGTAGGTCTGGAATTCTCTTCTGCTTTCTTCAAAGTCTTAGGTGGGCTATTGCCACTCTTCAGTGTTCCTTCTCTGTCCCTATCAACCTCCCCCGAATCCCTAAGGGATAGCTTCTTTGCAAGCCCCATGAGACATTCCAGTCATTTACAGTTTGCAATTCTGTACTGGGTATTCAGACTAGATCAATGAGGAGTGGCACCTTCACACCATGGGGACAGCCTCAGTAGCTGTATGTATCTTGTACTAGAGCCAACATGTGCCTGTGACCCAGGTAAATTGTTCTTCTGCCTCCCCCAGAAAATACCTCAATTCTAGCAGAAAGGTTTTCACTGAGGCTCCCTACATGATTTTCCTCCTGAGAGGAACTTGGTGTTAGGTTCTGTGTATTCTTCAGAACCATTGAATACTTTGGTAGATCTTTTGAGTCCCTCACTATCTGGGAAAACATGCATATTATGCATATTTGTTTTCGATTGTTGATATAATAAATTATAATGAACTTAATGACTTAAAACCATACACAGTTATTATTTTGCAGTTCTGCAGGTCAGAAGTCCAAAATCGGTTCCACTGGGTTAAAGCCAACGCATCAGCAGAGCCAGTTTCTTCAGGAGGCTCTAAAGAAAAATTATTACCTAGGTTCTAGAGGCTACTCCCATTGCTTGGCTTGTGACCCACTTCCTGCACTCTCAAAATCAGCAATGTTGCCTCCCCATGACCTTTCTTCCATGATCTCATTTCCCTGTGACTACAATCTAGAAAAATTTTCTGCTTTTAATGATTATACAATTGGGTCCACCTGGAAAATTCAGAATAATCTCTCCATCTCAAGGTCCTTAATTTTATCAGGAATTTTCTTTGAGTACTTTTTTCCAAGTCCCTTTTGTTGTGTAATGTAACAGATTCTAAAGATAAAAACATGGACATCTTTAGAGTGCTATGATTTAGCCTACCACATATATTTTTGTAAGAATACAACAAACCAGATTACTCACAAATTCCATCCTGTAAAAGGATAATTTTCCCTCGTGCATGTATTCCTGAGCAGATTATAAACCCTGTTTTTGTCCTCTACTATTTAGCTTTGTACCCTGCATACTGAAATCACTCAAAGTCTTTGTTTCAAGAATAAAGATACCCTAGTCTTATGGGGAGAGACACAGTTCTGTTTGTGTGTGTGCTGGGGATGTGGAAGGTTCATAAGAACAGAGAAGATAACTGAAGTTATGTGGGTTAGTCTCTGTTTTCTCTATTCTGTACCATTGGTTTTCCAGTCTATTTTGGTGTCAATACCATGCTGTTTTTGTTACTATTGCTCTGTAGTATAGTTTAAGATCTAGTATAGTGATGCCACTTGCTTTAGCTATTCTGGGTCTCTTATTTTCCAGATGAATTTCATGACTCCTTTTTCTATTTCTATGAGGAATGTTGTTGGGATTTTGATTGGAATTGCATTAAATCTGTATGGTGCTTTCGGTAGTGTGGTCATTTTGACAATATTAATTCTGCCTATCCAAGGTAGATCTTTCCATCTTCTAAGATCTTCTTTAATTTCTTTCTTCAGCATTCTGTAGTTTTCATTGTGGAGGTCTTTTACCTCTTTTGTTAAGTTTATTCCTAAGTATTTTATTTTATTTTTTAATGCTATTGTAAATGGGGTAGTTTTCCTTGTTTCCCTTTCAGAGGATTTGTCACTGATATACAGAAATGCCTTTGATTTATGGGTGTTGATTTTGTATCCTGCTACTTTGCTGAATTCATTTACTAGTTCTGGAAGTTTTGTGGTGGAATTTTCTGGGTCTTCTAGTTATAGAATCATATCATCAGCAAATAGTGCTAATTTGAGTTCTTCTTTACCTATCCAAAAATTTACATTGGAGAAAAGATAGCCTCTTCAACAAATGGTGCTGGGAAAATTGGAAATCCATATGCAACAAAATGAAATTAAACCCCTGTCTCCCACCATGTACAAAACTCAACTTAAAGTGGATCAAGGACCCAGCTATCCCATTCCTCAGACTATACCCACAGGATTTAAAAACAGCATACTACAGGGACACAGCCACATCAATGTTTATATCAGCATAATCCACAATTGCTAAACTGTGGAGCCAAGCTTGATGCCCTTCAGTGGATGAATGGATAAAGAAAATGTGGTATATATACACAATGGAATATTATTCAACATTAAAAGAGAATAAAATCATGGCATTTGCAGGTAAATGGATGGAGCTGGAGAATATAATGCTAAGTGAAATTAGCCAATCCCCCAAAATCAAACACCGAATGATTTCTCTGATTTAAGGATGTTGATTTATAATATGCTGCTGGGGGTGGAAGGTTGATGGGAGGATTAAATGAATTCTAGATAGGGTAAAGGGGAAAAGGGGAGGGAAGGGAAGAGAGGGAACATAGGGGTAGGAAAGATGGTGGAATGTTATGGTCATCATTTACCCTAAGTGGATGTATGAAGACGCAAAGGATGTGACTCTACTTTGTGTACACCACAGATATGAAAAATTGTGCTCTATATATGTAATATGAATTGTAATGCATTCTGTTGTCATATATAACAAATTAAAATTAAAAAAAAAAGAACAGAGAAGATAACACAGACTGTGATCAATTGTCAGTTATCACTGGAGGATCTGGTCTGATTGGGCATGACCTCTGATAGAGATGCCCTGAACTAATGTGTGGAATGTGGAATAACAGGGAAAGATGAGGATTCCATGGCAAAGGTGCTGAGAGAGCAGCTTTGCTGATGAAGCATGCCTGAAGAGTGGGACCTCCATCTGGTCAGAACTTCTAGTCCTAGAAAGCTGTTCTTATCCCACTGATTTTCTGCCTGTCAAATCTGTCTGTTTCGGACACCGTGTTGTTGAAGTCACCAACTATAAAAGAAGATTCAGCTGTTTCTCCTTGCAGTTCTATCAGCTTTTGACTCATGTATTTTGATGCTTTGTTGCTATAGGCATGCCCATTAAAAATTATTCTATCTTCTTAGAGAATGAATTTTCTAATCCCTGATAGCCTCCTTTGCTTTGAAGTGCTCTGTCTGAAACCAGTATAGCTATACCCACTTCCTCTTTTTTCCTTTTCTTTTTTTGGTACTGGGGATTAAACCCGGGGTGGGGGGGGGGCTTTACCACTGAGACATCACCACCCCTTTTTATTTATTTTATTTTAAATATTTATTTTTTAGTTGTAGTTGGACACAATACCTTCATTTTATTTATTTATTTTTGTGTGGCGCTGAGGATGGAACCAGGCCTGCATACGAGCGAGGCGAGTGCTCTACCGCTGAGCCACATCCCCAGCCCACCCCCTTTTATTTTTATTTTGAAACAAGGTCTTGCTAAGTTGCTCAGAGTCTTGCTAAGTTGCTGAGGCTGGCTTTGAACTTGCCATCCTCCTGCTTCAGCCTCCTGAGCTGTTGGGATTACAGGACTGTGCCACCATGCCCAACTCCCCTTTCTTTTTACTAGTGTTAGAATGGTAAATCTTTCCCTAATTGTTACTTTCAAATTATATGTATATTTACATTTAAAGTCAGCTCCCTGGGTCTTGTTGTTTGATCTACTTTGGCAATTTTGTCTTTTAATTGGTACACTGTCTTTGAATTGGTAGATTGATATTCAGAGATTATTGATATAGTTGGATTAAATCTACTAACTATATCAATAATCTGTTACTGTTTTCTATTTGTTGTCCTTGTTTTTTGTTTATGTTTTTGCCTTTAATTCTTTTTTCTTTTTTGTGGTTTTAATCAAGCCTTTTTATATGATTCTATTTTCTCTGCATTTTTTTTTATTATATCCATTGTACTTTTGGGGGGAGCACTGGAAATTGAACACAGTGGTGCTTTACCCCTGAGATACATCCCCAGTCCTTCTTATTTTTAATTTTGAGGCAAAGCCTCACTAAGTTACTGAGACTAGCCTCCAATTTGCCATCCTTCTGCCTCAGCATCTTGAGTAGCTGGAATAATAGGTATGCGCCAACACTCCTGGCTTCAAGTTATACTTTTTAAAAACTTTTTAAAGTGGTTGCCCAAGAGTTTGCAATATTCATTAACAACTAATCCAAACCTACTTTTCTATAACACTATGGTACCCATGAAATGGTATAAGTACAATAACAAAATAATTTCTCCCTTCTATCCCTTATATCATGGACTGTTATTTGTTTCATTTATATATGTTTATATGATATATACATAAATTATACATAATCAAACGCATTAGTGATGTTATTTGCTGTCTAAGTCAATTAAGAATAATAAAAATAAAACTGTGCGTGGTAGCACACACCAATAGTCTATGTTTTAGTCAGCTTTTTCGCTTCTGTGACCAAAGGATTTGACCAGAACAACTATAGAGGAGGAAAAGTTTATTTGAGGGCTCACGGTTTCAAAGATCTTAATTCATAGAAGGCTGGCTCCATTCCTCATGGCTCAAGGTGAGGCTGAACACAGAGGAAGAGTGTGGTTGAGTGAAGCAGCTCACATCACTGTGATCAGGAAACAGACTCCACTTTCCAGATACAAATATATACACCAAGCCACAGCCTAATTCCCACCTCCTCCAGCCACACCCCAACACTTCAGTTACCACTCAGTTAATCCTTAGCAGGGGATTATATCACTGATTTGATTAAGACTCTTACACCCAATCATTTCTCCTTAGAACATTCTTGCATTGTCTCACACATGAGCTTTTGGGGGATACCTCACATCCAAAACACTAGTTGGGAGGCTGAGGCAGAAGGATTGCTTGAGCCCAGAAGTCGAAGCCACACTGAGCAATACAGTGAGACTCCATCTCAAAAGAAAAAATTTTTTTAAATAAAAGTTTTTATTTTACTTCCTTTAAAAATGTCCTTATTGGGGCTGGGGATATGGCTCAAGTAGTAGCGTGCTCGCCTGGCATGTGTGAAGCACTGGGTTTGATCCTCAGCACTACATAAAAATAAAATAAGGATATTGTGTTCACCAAAGCTAAAAAATAAATATTTATGTTTGTAGATCTGAGTTTCTAACTAAATTAATTTCTCTTTTAAAATTTTTTAATATTTATTTTTTAGGTGTAGTTGGACTTCTTTTAAGTTTTTTTTACAAGTTGATCTACTGGCAACAAATTCCCTGTTTTTGTTTATCCAAGAAAGTCTTTATTTCTTTTTCACTTTCTAAGGATAGTTTCACAGAATTCTAGATTGTTGTCTTTTTTCTAAATTGTAGTCTTTTTCTCTCAATACTTTAAACATTCAGCTTTATTTTGCTTGTGTAGCTTCTGGAGAGAGTAATATATATCTTATCTTTGCTCTTCTTTTGACAGGGTGGTTCCCTCCCCTTGTCCCACCCTCATCCCACCCCCAAGCTTATTCAGGGCTTTATCTTTGATTTTTCTGTAGTATAAAAATGATATATTTAGGTGTATTTAGATGGATATTTATCCTGTTTGGTGTGGTCTGAGCTTCCTGGTTCTGTGGTTTGGTAGCTGATCTTAATTTAGGAATTTCTCAGTCATTATTGCCTCAAATAATTCTTCTATTCTTTTCATCTTTTCTTCTAATTCTGGTACTCCCATTATATGTATTTACACCTTTTGAAGTTGTCCCACAGTTTCTGGATAGTCTGTTATATTTTGTTGTCATTGTTTATTCTTTGTTCTCTTTAAGTCTCAGAGGTTTCTATTTACATATCCTCATATCCTCAATTTTAGAGATTTCTTTCCTCGGTCATGTTGTTTATTAAGTCTATCAAAAGCATTCTTCATTTCTAAAACAATGTTGTTCCTTTTTTTTTTTCCCCCACTGGGGATTTGGGGATTGAACCAAGGTGCACTTAACTGCTGAACTACAGCCCCAGCCCATTTTATTTTTAGATGGGGTCTCATTAAGTTGCTTACAGGCTTGCTTAGTTGCTGAGGCCAGCCTCCTGCCTTAGCCTCCCAAGTTGCTGGGATTACTGGTGTGTGCCACAGCACACAGAGTGTTGTTGCTTTTTAAAGTCCCTAGTGTTTTGATTTTTAAGGATTTCTACCTCTCCATCTTTGCTTACATTGCCCATCTGTTCTTGCAATGTTGTCTGCTAACCAATCAGAGCTCTTAGTATATTCGTCGTAGATATTTGAAATTCCCTCTTTGATAATGTCATGTTCTTGCCACATCTGATTCTGATGCTTGCTCTGTCTTTCAAACTGTGTTTTTTGCCTTTTAGTATGCCTTATATATATATTTTTTTATTGGTAGCCAAATATGATGTATTGGGTAAAAAGAACTGGGCTAAGTAGGCCTTTAGGAATGTGCAGTAAGGTGGAGGCAGATAGGAAGCACTCATGGTCTTGTGATTAAGTCTCACTATTTCGTGAGCCTATGCCTCTGAACTATGAACTTCAGAAGTGTTCTCAGCTTTTTTTCTCCCCACTTAGGTGGGATGGAATGACTAGAGTAGGCTGGATTTGGGTATTTCCCTTCCTCCAGGTTAGTTAAGTGCTAGTAAAACTCCAGCAGGTTAGGTTCTGGTAAACTAGCCTTTCCTGATGGCAGACCTTGGTACCAACTGAGGGTTCTGCCATATTCAAAAATAGGACCTTTTCTCTTCTCCCACCAGAGCCCTAGGGGAATTTTTCCAACATTTACTGTGAGAATGTAGTTAAGCACCTGGAGGTAAAAACTCACAAAAGCATGGAGGCTCTCCATGACTGTGTCCCCTGGAGTCTTTAGCTCTTAGTCTTGTCCACCCCTAGCCTCCAGTGATTTGTCAGTTAAAGCTCAGATATTCCTACCTAAATGCTAGCTCTTGCAAACCTTTCTGCTCTAGTAAGTTGTCTCTGTATCCATCTGTCTGTCTCTCCAATTTGGGAAGTAGCAGTTTACCTGTAATTCTACTCTGATGGATGTAAGAAGAGTTTTGATTTTTCAATTTATTCAGCTTTTTACTTGTTAGAATGGAGTGGTGATTTCCAAGCTTTTTAGAGGTGAAAACTGAGACCAAAAGACTCCACTTATTTTTAAAATTTCCTCTTTATATGTTTCATTGGTCATTGGTAAGTGTTTAGGAGCTCAAAGTATGAATGTACATGTTAGCCTTACTATATGCCATGTAAATTTTGTCTTTATAGCTTTAGCACATTTAAAACTTTCCCATGAGAAAAAAGTACACTCATACGTTGCTGGTGGGATTGCAAATTGGTGCAACCACTATGGAAATCAGTATAGATATTCCTCAGAAAACTTGGAATAAAACTATTATTTGACCTAGCTATCCCATTCCTCAGTTTATACGCCAAAGACTTAAAGTCAGCATTCAACAGTGAGGCAGCCATGACAATGTTTATAGCAGCTCAATTCACAATAGCTAAATTGTGGAACCAATCTAGATGCCCTTCAACAGATGAATGGATAAAGAAAATGTGATACAGATACACAATAGAATATTACTCAGTCTTAAAGAAGAATGAAATTATGGCATTTGCAGGTAAATGGATGAAGCTGGAGAATATCATGCTAAGTGAAATAAGCCAAACCCAAAAAACCAAAGGTTGAATGTTTTCTCTGATAAGTGATGCTAATCCTTCATGGGGGAAGGGGTCAGGAATGAAGGGACTTTGTATTGTGCAGAGGAGACTGAGGGGAGGGGAGGGGGGNATAAATATCCATCTAAATACACCTAAATATATCATTTTTATACTACAGAAAAATCAAAGATAAAGCCCTGAATAAGCTTGGGGGTGGGAAGGACAGTGGAATAAAACAGACATTATTACCCTGTATATATGTGTGATTATACAACCGGTGTGACTCTGCATCATGTTCAGCCAGAGGAAGGAGAAGTTGTGCTCCATTTGTGTACAATGTGTCAAAATGTATTCTATTGTCATGTTTAGCTAATTAGAATAAATTTAAAATTAAAACAACTAAAATTTCCCATGATTTTAACCTGTTACTCCCCAAAGGTTTTCATTATGGCACTTTCAAAGTTCATTTATTCCTGTGGATTCCTCTTTCCATACTGACCTTTCAAATATGTTAATCCCTACTCTTAAATTAGTTTAGGGTAAACTGCTCTCACCTTCCTTCTCACCCAACAAGAGCTCTACTTCTTTTCTTCTCATGTAAATAAATTCTACTCCTTTCACTCTTGAAAACAAAAATTCAGAATGAGTTTAAGGTACTCTCTAAGGAAACTAATGCAATAGGTGTGAATCTACACCTTACCTCATGCTTTCTTAACTTTAACATAGGAACAATAAAGCCCTATTGCATGATTAAATGACATGAATTAAAAATGACATCTTGTTTAATTTGTCATACTACAGACACCCAACAAAATTCGTTTCTCACTATTATTTTGTGCCACTGAACCTGCATCCCCAAGAAATGGTCTTCCTATGAAGTAATGAAGTAACATCTTCATTACTTCTTTTGAAAACTTTCCGTGTCTTTCTTTTTATAACGCCATGCTTCATCCTCTACTTTATCATTCTTTTCACAGTTGCCCCTGTCCTTTGAATACTATTTCTTTTAAGCACAGGGCACCCTTCCATTAGTCCTTTCAGTTGTTCCCATCTACCTTTTCATCACTGAAACATGAGAAGGCTCAATGATTTTGTGTGAACTGGGGCTGGGTCTCTCTCAGCTGTTTCCCTAATTTGTCCTGTTGTTCTACTGGGGCTTCCGGAAGATATATGTAAATGGACTTCATGTCTCCTAACTCAAAATATTAAAATGTGTGTAACTGAAATAGATTGGTCAGTCCTACACTGACCTCTAGTTAGTTTCACAATCTGTCATCTGGTCACCCTCCCTCTCTTCCTTTTTGTTCTTGAGCTGGAGATGCAGCCTAGTGGTAGAGCACTTTCTAGAATGTGTGATGCCCTGGGTTTGATCCCAAAACACACATACACACACACACACACAATCACAATTCTTTTTGTTCTTAATGTGATGCATCTGCCATGCCAAGACATAACCCGAAAGTTCTGTAAAGTTCTGTAAAGTTAGGTAGTTATTCTATCTTTACAGATGTTTGTTTTACGGTTTTACATAGTGTTTTATGAACTCTGGTTGAAGTTTTTTTTTTTTGTTTGTTTGTTTTTTTGGTACTGAGGATTGAACCCAAGGGTACTTAATCACAGACTCACATCACCAGCCCTTTTTTATATTTTATTTAGAGACAGGGTCTTGCTGAGTTGCTTAGCACCTTGCTAAATTGCTAATGTTGGCTTTGATCTACCGATCCTCCTGCCTCTGCCTCCTGAGGCACTGGGATTACAGGCATGTGCCCCAGGGGCCAGGCTAGTTGAAGCTTTTATAGTGAGCTTTTGTTGCCAGGGTGAGATCATCTGTTGAATTAGTATTGGCTAAGCTTTCAAATAAGTGTCTCTTTCATCTTCAACATTTCAGTTCTGTTTTATATGTATTTCCTTGTGAGTAGTCTCAAATTCCCTCATTCTCTGTCTTCCTTAAATTTTTCCTTTGTCTCATATATTCACTGTGGAAATGCTGGCCATGTTAATATAGATTAGCCCACATTAACTCTCCCTCTTCAGTGGCCCAGAGTGTCCCTTTGCCCCTTCTCATCACTACCTTGTTCCTTATCACATCAGTCCTTGTCTTCCTCTGATCTGGAGCCCTTCAGTATTTACCCATTCCATGTTATTTTGCTGTGACAGTAGAATCCTTGAATTTCAACTAATGGGAAACTCAGATGGATTTCAACGATGAAAGTGATGTATGTGCCAATAGAACTCTCCTGAAGGAGCAAGAGAGTCCCATTAGGTGGCTCCCTCCACAATGTGAGAAAGCTTTTCTCCCAGAAGGCCTAGTAAACTTACTGGGCCAAACTAAACCAGCTGCTCTCCATGAACCAACATCTGTGACTGACAAATGAAAGCACTAGTTGGCTTAGGTCTGGGATGCAGGGGCCAACATTGTGAAAGAGGGATGGTATAACCTGAGAGATTTACAGTCGGAGATTCCTCCTCTGCGGCCAGTGTATCAGCTTCGTCCTACACATGTGAGAGAAGCAGACATCTGACTGGAAGCCTAGAAACCATGAGGAAGGAGAATGGGGAAATAGATGCTGACTCCGTAACTGTAAAATGTATACTATGCTTGTACGTGGTCACTTAAAAAATTCTAATAAAACCCTGCTTTATTTTATGACACTACCTCTCTAGCCTAAGGGCCAATACTAGTTTGCCGCCTGTTTTCATAAAGTTTTAATGAAACACAGCCATACTCATTTTTGAAGTATTGTCTAAGGCTGCCTTCACACTGCAAGGAAGATTTGAGTTGTTGTATGGCCTGCAAGACTCAAACTATTTACTGTGTGGCCCTCTCAGAAACAGTTTGCTGACTTCTGACTTGGAAGGTCAAATCTAAACTTGTCCTAGATTTTAAAGCCCTCTGTCATCTATGGTTACTTGGCTGACCTAACTTTGGTGGCATTCTTCACTTTACCCTACTCTGATCAGATCAGTTTATTCACCCACCCTAAATATTGTACAATCCTCCACTCTTCTGTTCATACCCTATCCAACCTGGAATGCTCTCCTTCAATTTTATTTATCTTCTTTTTTAAAATTTTTTTTATCTTTTGATTTTTAAAATCTTCTGTGTCTTTAAAGACCGTTCTCAAGTTCATGGAGCTTTCCTTATTAACTTTACCCACACCGGAGCCTTCTTTCCTACATTATTGCCTCTGTCACGCTAGAAGGCACGTTGAGTCTGTGTGTGTTTTATAAATATGTCATATGTATACATCTTATCTCTCTAATTACATGCAAAGTTCCTAGATATAAGACTTGGTAATTTCTTTTTCATCCTTAATAGAATTTCAAGTAACAGTAAGCTCAGAGAAGCCACTTAAGTTTGCTAGTCCTGTGAAACTCTACCTACCAATATGTAGAATGAGTCCACTTCTCTACAACCCCAGTAAACTCTGCTCTTAGCTCCACTTACTCTCACCTAGCCTATGGCTGCAGTCTCCCAGGCACCTCCTTCTCCTTGCACCCCACTGACCCTTTTCCTACACAGCATCAGACTGACTTTACATGTTTAAATCAGAAAATGTTACTCTCCTACTTATTATCCTTCATTTCCTTATGTTCTAGAAAAGACAGTGATCTGTCTCTGCCTAAGTCTCCTAGTTTAGTTCCTTTTACTCATCAGTGGTCACTCTGCCCTGGTTCTCTGAGATCTCTCTGCCTGGAATGCTCTTACCCCAGGTCATGAATGCTCCTTCTCATGATTCAGATTTCAGCTCTCTCTTCCTTGTCTCTCCACCCAATCTAAACTGGCTCTTTGCTCCGGGTCCATCACTAAATCACATCATCTAGTTTCGCTTTCTTCATAGCCTTGATCTCAATACTGATATGTCTTGTTTGTCGCCTCCCCTCTGAATGTGAGCTCTGTGATGAGCAGTGACTCAGTCTAAATTGTTTGCACTGTCTTTCCGGGTCCTCAAAGATGCCAGTGCATAGAGGCTCTTATGGAATAAACGGACTGAAGCATTCATACGTTAAGGAAACGTTCATTCAATGTTATAAAAATACATTTACTGGGTTTGGGGATATAGCTCAGTGGTAAAAGTGCTTGCCTAGCAAGGATGAGGCCTTGGATTCAATCTTCAGTGTAGCACATGCGTGCGAGCGCGCGCATACACACACACACACACACAAACACTATAAATTTACTATATATATATATATATATATATATATATATATATATTCACTAAGTGCTATAATTTGGATGTGATATTTTTCCAAAAAAGTTCTTATGCTGTAAGCTTGTTCCCTAGAGGGGTTTTACCCTCATGACCACTCAGGATGGATTAATACCATCTGCAGGAGTGGGTCGGGTCTCATGTGACTGAATAAGTCTCTTCAGAACAGGTTGCTATAAAGTGAGGCCACCCCACAAGACTGGCCCTTCTGCATGCAGCTCTTTCCCTTTCTACATCTTCACCATGTTGTGATATAGGCTGGGGGTGAGGCTGGTGGGTGTCCTCACCAGATACTAGCATCTTGCTCTTTGAACCTTCCAGGCACCAGATTCAAGAGCCAAATCAACCTCTTTATTTTGTAAAGTATCAAGTGACAGGTATATTTTGTTATAATAACATAAAACATACTAAGATATAAGCATTCACTTCCATAGTCTTACCTCTTAGGGTTCCACAATAAAGAAATTGCTCTTAGGAGTTGTATTAGTTTCCAAAGACTACCACAAAAAAAAGTACAAACAGAATGGCCTAAAACAACAGATAAATATTCTCTCACCACTTAGAAGGCCAGAAGTCCAAAATGAAAGTGTGGACAAGGTAAGTTACTTCTGGATGCTCTGAGGGAGAAAACATTCCATGCCTCTCTCTCAGCTTCTGGTGGCTGCCAGCATTCCTTGTTCCACAGATCTCTTGGCTTGTAGATGTATCACTCTAATCTCTGCCTCCATCTACATATCTCCTTCTTCTCTGTGTGTCTTTGTGGGTGTCCTGTTTTGTCTTTTATAAGGATACTTATCAGATTTACAGTCCACCCTAATCCAGTGAGATCTTATCTTGAACCATAACTAATTACATGTAATAATTCTATTTCCAAATAAGGCCACCTACTGAGGTTTTGCATTTGAGGTGGGAGGGGCACTACTCAATCACTTATAGAGCTTTACAGTGCAACACAGAAACTCTGTTCTTGCTATACACATGGTTGGGCTGGGGATGTGGCTCAGTGGTAGAGCACTCACCTAGTAATACACATGGTTGATTTTTTTTTTGGTGGGGGGGTCAGCCAGCAACAATTCTCCCTTCCTAGGAACACTCAATTTCCTCTTACCCTTTGTGGGCAGTCTTGTTAGGGGTGTAAATCAATATATCTCATCCCATTGAAACCAAGGAGCCACATATGACCCAAGGTAAGACAACTAGACTTCTGGAATGTTTTCTTTTTTTCCAAACTGTATTACTTTATACTTTGCAAACTTTCAAGGTTCCATAGATCTATGAGTGCACAGAACACATTAGGCAGTCTAGCTGCTTGGAACTCTTCATCTTGAGTAGAGACACACAGGTTGGGAAAAAACTGGAATGCATACATTGGAACAGCAGCACCCAGACAAGATCCTGAAGTGGTTCTTGCTATGTGTACTCCAGGAACTGACCTCATTCCTGTCTTGTGTCTGGTATTGTCCCTTCTGCCTCCCATCTATCCCATGACTTCCTGGTTAGCTCTCTGTTGAAATCTGCTTTTGGTTTGGTTAGCCAGAATTGTCCTATCATTTGCATCTTAAGAAACTGACTGTTCCACAGATCCCAGATTTTGTTCAGCACTGTTGCTGTTTTGCATATTCAGCTGTGAGTTCTGACATGCTGAGTTTACTACTACAAGAGATACTACCCTCAAAATGTCAATTTCATCCCAAACCCATGAATTAGTGTAATTACAAGACAGCATATTCGCATTATTATTAATTTATTTATAACCCATCTTGTTCCCCAAGAATTGCATTGTGTTGAATTATCCTACAAAGATACAGGAAGAAAAAGTACATTTGAAATAAGGAACAAAACTGAGACAAAGGGGGAATAAGGACAGAAAGCGAAACAGAGTCATAAGGAACCTAATCTATAAAAAGGTTACTGACAAGGCAGGGCAATAGGTAGAGGAAAGATGCACTGATGTGAGAGGGTCCTCAGGCTACAGTTGCCATGGTATTTGGCAACAATATTTTCTACTTTAAATAGGACCAGCTCAACCTGTATTTCTATTAAAAGTTTACAATCTCTCTACATTAAAGTGGCTTCATGAGATTATTATGCAATGTGTGAAAAGAGACTGGACTAACCAAATAACAGAAAAGAAATGTATTTGCTTAAAGTCTTGAGTGTTATTTCTTTAAAGACTGTGAAACTCCTGAGATACTTGCTTTAATTTTTATTTCCTTTCCTTACTTCTGTCCTCCCTTCTTTTCTTCCTATTAATATTACTTATAAAGCCTTTAAGCAGTAGTGCTTTATTTTAAATGAACAATTACTTATTTTTCTTTACATGATAGATGGGCCTTGGAACATAGATTTTGTAATCTGTTTTTACAAATTGAAATATTCCAAGTGGAATAGAACAGTTATTTTAAAAACACCACCGGTCAATCTAAGTATAAATCAAATATTATTTTCTCTTTTATTATTTTAGTAATACTGGGTTTTCATATATTATAGAGATGTTGGCTCCCCTCTTATGGTTTTTATAAAGCAAAGCCCAGGTTTAAATGCAAACACTGCATAAATATATTGCTCATACATATGAACATAGTAAACTCAATCATAGGAAACTGATCTTCATTATTGTAATGATGATTTTTCCATTTTAATATTTATTGCATTTTTCCCTTTTCTAAAAAGAATCTGAGGCAACAGATCCTTGATTGAATACATCACAAGTGCCATCTAGTGCTTTCTTTGAAAATAACATTTTTTTCCCCCTTCAGACACATGAACAAACAACATGCAGAACACTCAGACTCCTTGGCCAGAGTGGATTTAAATAGTTCTAAAGCCTAAGAAAGAGTCAGTTTTCAATCAAACAAGATTTTAAAAGAAGAATTTAGAAGTGATTTCCTTGACAACAGTCAGATCTCCCAATACTGCACGGTTCTAATTCTACATAGGTATTGACAGGGTTAACTAAAGGATGCTAAAGAAAGGACAAATAAAATAAGGCCTTTCACCAAAGAAAAAGTAATGACAATAATTTCAAAAGGTAGTTTCTGCCAACTCCTGATAGCAGCTGGCATCTCACTAATCTCTATTTTCATCATCATTATTTTATGCCCCAAAGCATAAAATAACCTTTAAGGTATTGAAGCAGCAGCAGCAGTAGCAGCAACCACAGCATTAGCTGAGTGCCTGCTGCCAGGGGCCCCAGAACTCCTGTCAAGGAGACCAACACAAACTTTCACCTCTGCCAACACGGAACTTAAAATCAACCTGGTGGGAAGGAAGAGGAAAAGGAAGAGGCCAAGGGCCAGGAGGAGGGGAAGTAGGTGAGTAATAATCAAACAGCAGGACCAGATCAACACCCTCATCATTTTCCTGTCTAAACACCCCAAAGTCTTGGAACCCTCCCCACCCATGTATCCAGTCCTGGTACCTGAGTCCTGCAGAGTCCTGCTTTGAGTGCCTTCCTGATGGTTCTCTTCTCCTTCCCTAGTGTGGGGCTATCCTCCTCCTCCTTGGGCCTGGAAAATTGCAACAGGTGCATCCTTCAGCTTCCTGCCTCTCCCACCGCAGGCTGGTGTTTACTTCAAAGCTGCCTTAACTTTTCGTTCCGTTCTTCAAGAACCAGTTATGGTTCTCTGGGCCTCTTTAGACCACAGGTACACATTGGAGTGTAGCTTTGAAGGTCTCCCGTAATCTGCCCAGACACTTCAACTTGACGGCCACTCACTCCACTCAACACTGAACTTGGACCCCTAGAGGGCAGGTCTCTCGTGGGAACTTGGGCACATTGTGCTTTCACTTCCTTTTCTAATTGTGGGATTTTTCTATTTTCCATCCTCCCCCCACCCCCTATTTTTCATTTTATTATTTATTCTATCACTTGTTGCCATTCCTCTCCTTTAGGTACCTTTTCTTACCTCCTGTGGCATCACAGTCTCCTCCAATCTCTACAGATTTCTCATTAGTCTTGCTAAACAGCAAATCAAAGAGAAACTTCCTTTTCTGGCTTTTTGGGTTTGTTTTGCTGTTTCCTGGATCACTGGTCTTCCCCTTTCTTAGTTGTTCAAGGAACTTCCCCCAAATGAGCATGTGGGAGGTAAATGAATCAAGTCCTTGTGTATCTAAAAATGGTCCTATCCTACATTCACACTTCATTGTCTTTTTCTGGGTACAATTTGTCTTTTTCTAGTTCATAATCATGTTATGTCTGGCTAGGGTGTAGCTCGTGGCAAAGTATTTGTTGAGCATACTCAAGGCCCTGGGTTCAATCCCTTGTACACACATACACACACACACACACACAAAATCATGTTGCCAAAGAATTTGTGTCTTAGTACCCGTGTTGCTAATGAGAATTCTGATGTCACCCTGACTGTTGCTTTGTAACATGGGAGATTGTTTGTATTTTATCAAGTAAAATCCTAATAATCCATTTTCCATTTTCTAAAATTGAGCTGCAGTCTGGGTGCAGTGGTGCATACCAGTAATCCCAGAGACTCCAAAGGCTGAGGCAGAAGGTTCACAAGTTTGAGGCCAGCCTCAGCAACTTAGTGAGACTCTTATCTCAAAATTAAAAAAAGAAAGAAAAGGGATGTGGATGTAGCTCAGGGTTACAGCGCCCCTGGGTTCAATGCCCAGTACTGCAAATAAATAAATTGAATTGAACTTCACAGGTTTGCATTCTGGTTTTTAATAATGCTAATGAACGACACATCAGAACTTGGCTCTAAAAATATAAAATGTCATTTTTTTAAAGTCAAAAGTCAAATAAAGAGATGAAAAAAAAAAGTTTCTTCTCCACAGCTGCAAAGGGAGAACCATCCTTTACAACTTCAAACTCAAAGGACCCAATAAGGAAAAGAGTAAATGTGAACTCTCCCAAAGACATCAGTCTTTTTCCTTGTGTGTTCTGAAGTCTTGTCATGATACCAGTTTGTTCTGTTCTCTTTAATATCAATCTGTCACCGGAATAATTTGAAGAAAGCGGTCTTTCAGATGCTAGAGATTTTAGAAATTGTTGCCATGTTTTGTGAACAAAACCTTCAGTGTCACCTGTAATGCCAAATTACAGTTGTATTTGTTGATTCATTGCCCAGGGTGATAATGTAGTTGGCATTTATGTTGCCAAGTGACATAAATGTTAACAGGGTTGCTCAGTCCAATCAGAAGAGGATCCTTGGTCCTCTCCTCTTCCTACTTATGTAACAGACAAACAGAAGTCTTAGCATAGTAAATACTAATGAATAAAGAGGTTGAGTCTTGTGCCATTTATAATGCCACATAGATACCCAGTTGCATCAATACCAGGGACTACAGTGACAACTTCTCAAATCAAAAATTGGTTTTATCAGATATTTTAGTGCTGACACCTGACCCTTATTCACGGTATGGTGCCTGTTCAATATTATTTACAACATCTATCATTTCAATGCCATTTAGGAATTTTGGGAGGGGGGAAGAATACTTGACAACAACATAAAAGGCAAAATGACTGTTCCTTTGATTTAAAAAAAATTTACCCCTGTCCTTCCTCCAAACCCACACTAAGATTCAGTGGGACAACTTTCCAGTAGGGGGAATATGGCTCAGTGGCTGAGCACTTGACTGGCAGGCTTGAGGCCCTGGGTTCAAGCCCCAGCACTGCAAATAAAAGGGGGGAAAAAAAGAGAAAAGGACAACTTCTCACAGTCGGTGTTTTTAAATTATATTTTTTAATATTTATTTTTTAGTTTAAGTGGATACAATATCTTTATTTTGTTTTTATGTGGTGAGGATTGAACCCAGTGCCTCACACGTGCTAGGCAAGCGCTGTACCACTGAGCCACAACCCCAGCCCCTAATTATATTCTTCTAAATATAATTAAAATATTTCTATCAAAACCCAAAGTATTTTTCTATACTACCATAGTATTGAATCTCACTGAGCCTATTGTAAAGAGTAACCAGCTCTAGAATATAGAACAGGAGGAAAAATAATATGGTGGAAAATTTTCCTTGTGGTTTATATGAACATCCATATCAACATTAAAACTGATGTAATATATAAAAGATAAACAGAATAAAATTGAGCCCAGAAATAGACCTGCAATAGAGGATCACTTAATTTATCACAAAGGTGCCAGTGAAACCCAATGGGGAAAGAAAAGGCCTTTTAAGATATTGGGTTAGTTCAAAGAATATCTGCATTGAAAACTAGGATAGATATTTAAATCTGGAAAGCTTACACTAATTTATATTCTTACCAACTTGGTTGAAGAATGCTCCGTGTTCTCTTCATGTAAATGTTTAAGGATGTTGGAAAAGATTGGCTATTCTATTTATGAAGCCCCAAATCCTCTTTCTGTATGTGTACACAATGCATTGTGTTCATTATTCAAGCAACAAGTATTTATTCAATGCCTCAGACATAACAGGGACTGCTCTAGGCCCTGGGGATTTGGCTGAAGCAATGTGCTTATTTCCTCAGAATTTACACTCTAGTGGGAAAAGACAGATCATAAACAGATAGAAAAATAGTAGAGTCTCCTATGGATCTCAGTATGAGGGGAAACCCCTGCAGCTGAAGGAGATAGAAAGAGATGGGTGGGGGTGAGAGCTCTATTTCAGATAGCAGAGTCAGGGAATGCCTGTCTGTGGAAATGGTCTGCATATTGAGAAGGGGGAGACATGCAGCCTAAGGGAAGACATGGGTCCCTCAGCAGGAGCTCAGGGAACATGCTGAAGATGTCTGAGAGAGGCCAGTGTGGCTAAGATGCTCAGAGTGGTAAGGAAGCCAGATCATATCTCGTTGGCTATAGCAAAATGTTTGGATTTTATTATGATGTAATGAGAAGCCACCAACGGTCTTCAGCCTTGGTGTGGCATGATCTAATTTACACTATATTGTGGAGGGAAGGGGTACTGGGATTGAACCCAAGGGCGCTCTACCACTGAGCCACATCCCCAGCCCTTTGTATTTATTTATTTTAAGACAGATGTGTAATCCTTCTTTCTCTGCCTCCCAAGTAGCTCAGATTACAGACATGTGCCATTGCACCTGTTGGTGGCTAGGGAAATAACCCAAATTGGGACAGATCTTGATGATATAACAATTGGGAATTGCTGATGGTTTGGGGTCAAGAGAAAGAGGAATCAATGATGTCTTCTAGGTTTGGAGCTTTAACAACCGGTCAGTATTTGTACCACCAACTGAGATAGAGATGTCTGTAGAGGGGAAAGAGCATAGGGCAATGAAAAGAAAAACCTTGGTGTGTATTGGTGGAAAAATTCATTCCACTGAACATCAGCAGGTAAATGGATAAGCCAAAGGTAATCAGTTTGCATGCCCTTAATCCAAAAATATGAAAAAACAAAACAAAACATTTTTTAAGGTTTGTTCCTTAAACATTTTTAATTTTATTTTCTTACTTGTTCTCTTTAGTTATACAGGACAGTAGAATCTATTTTGATATATTTATACAAACATGAAATCTATCTTATTCTAATTAGGATCCTAGTCTTGTGGATGGACACAATGGTGAGATTCACTGTGGTGTATTCATATATGAATACAGGAAAATGATGTCAGATTCATTCCACTGTCTTTCCTTTGCCCCCTCTTCCCCTTCATTCCCCTTTGTCTAATCCACTGGACTTCCAACCACCCTCTTTGTTGTGGGTTAGCATCCACATATCAGAGAGAACATTCGACTGTCGGATTTTTGGAATTGTCTTATTTCACTTAGCATGATAGTCTCCAGATCCATCCATTTACCAGCAAAAGTCATAAAGTCATTCTTCTTTATGGCTTAGTAATATTCAATTGTGTATATGTACCATTATTTCTTTATCCATTCATCTGTTGATGGGCATCTAGGTTGGCTGCACAACTTAGCTATTATAAATTGTGCTGCTATAAACATTGATGTGGCAGTGTCACTGTAGTATGCTGACAAAGTGAAACTTTTGAGGATCTGACATGATGCCACATGAAAATCCCACACCTAACTTTATGTGGTGGGTTGCAGTCAAAATGCAGGCACCCAACACACAGTTTATTCAGGCTAAGTGTGCAAGTTATACATGAAATATAAACGAATTTATATTTAGAAATATAAATGAATGTTTAGACTTGGTTTCCATCCCCAAGATATCTCATTATATATATGCAAATACTCCAAAATCTGAAAAAAAAATCTGAAACACTTCTGGTTCTAAGCATTTTGTAAAAGGAATATTCAACCTGTATTCCACAAGTAGAATATTATTCAGGGAAGAAAAGGACGACACAATACGGATACATGCTACATGAGTGAACCTTTAAAACATTGTGCTAAGTGAATGACTTCAGACACAAACACCACATATTGTATGATTTCATTATATGAAATGTCCAGAGTAGGCAAATCCATAGACGGAAATCAGGTAAGTGGTTAGCAGAGGATTGGGCTGAGAAAAGGGCAATGGGAAGTGATTGCTTAATGAATATGGAGTTTCTGTTTGGGTGTTGAGAAGTTCTGGAACTGGATAGTAGAGATGGTTGCACAATTTTGCAAATAAAGTGCCATGGAAGTGTTTTAAAATGTTTACAGTGGTAAATGTTTTGTTATGTGTACTTTATTTAGCACAATAAAAAAAGAATCTGAGATATCACAAACACTTTAGAATGTATGTAGAGAATTTCAAGAGTTTAGTTTGAGACATTAAATTTGAGCTGCCTATTAGTTATTCAAGTGGAGTTGGGTAAAGGAATCTGGAGCTCAGGGGATAGTTCAGGGCAGGAGAAATACATTTGGGAGTAGTTAGCTTAGAGATGTCATGTAAAGACTGCACACTGGAGGGATCACCTAGGACTCATTCTCAGGCAAGTCAGTATTAATGTAATGAGGTCAGGAATAGGAGGAAGAGCCAGAGAAGTAAGTTCACCACACTGGACCCACTACAGGAACGTCAGGGGGAGTGGGGTCTCTAGAGCCCAGTGCAGAGCTTCAGGAGAGGGGATGCTAAACATCAATTGCTGCTGAGACAGGAAGGTGAAAATAGTGGGATTTTGTGGAGCAGAGATTCCTGATATCTTATAAAGTTAATTTTTAGTTTAAGTTGGTTATACACATTACTCAAATATACTTACTAACTTAAAAGAATGTCTTTTATGAAAAAGGTATTACAGTCCTCCCTCCCTCCCTTCCTTCCTTCCTTCCTTTTATAGTACTAGGGATTGAACCCAGGACCTCTTGTATGCCAGGCAAATACTCTGAACTACATCCCTAGCCCTTTTTAGTTTGTTTTGAAACATGGCCTCCATATATTGTTCAAGCTGGCTTTGAACTTGCAATCCACCTGTCTCTGTCTCCTAAGTAGCAGGGATTATCCGTGTGCACCACTGTACCTGGCTCAGATTATTGTAGTTTTCTTTTTTCTTTTGAGAGAGAGAGAGAGAGAGAGAGAGAAAGAGAGAGAGAGAGAGAATTTTTTAATATTTATTTGCTGAGAGCCACGGCCGAGTCTGTATGGCCCCTGGCATTTTGCCAACAGTATTGATTGACAGGCGAGGCATTACTATCCGCCTCTGCCGCAACTTTTGAGTTCTCGCACTATTTTGGAGTTCTCGTGGGGATTTCCGGGGATTCCCCGAGAGTTCCCATTGGTTGGGGAAGTGCAGGAGGAGGGATTTCCGAGAGAGATATTTCCGGCTGGGGGTTTTTCCTGGAGAAGCCTCGTGGCGTTCGGGAGGATTCCCCGGGAGCTGTGTGAAGTGTTTTCCTGCAGTTTAAAAATAAAGTTTGTTCCTGCTTCAGTGGCTCGTGATTTGTGCCCAGCCAGACTGCGGCATTTATTTTTTAGTTTTTGGCGGACACAACATCTTTGTTTGTATGTGGTGCTGAGGATCGAACCTGGGCCGCACGCATGCCAGGCGAGCGTGCTACCACTTGAGCCACATCCCCAGCCCAGATTATTGTAGCTTTCTACCATCATTGTAGATAGATCAACATCTTTTGATTTTCAAATTTTCAAGTTCTATGTTAAGTGAATAAAGGTTCTTGATTATTTTGGTCTTGTTAGTGAATTGTGACTTTTATCATTTGGAAAGAGCCTTCTCTCCCTTTAATGTTATAGATATCTGTTTCATAAATAGCATAAAATTGGATTATTTAAATTTTTTTTTTAGTTTTAGTTGGACATGATATCTTTATTTTATTTATTTATTTTTATGTGTGCTGAGGATGGAACCCAATGCCTTGCAGGTGCTAGACGCACGCTCTACCACTGAGTCACAACCCCAGCCCCAAATTGGATTATTTTTAACCTGAATCAGCACTAGATTTTTAAATAAGGGAACTTAACTCATTCACATTTATTATTGTTTAGCATGTTTACATATATTCCTGTTATCTTGATACATGTTTTCCATTCATTTTTTTCTTGCTGTTTCCTTTTTCTGCTTTTCTTGTATGTTGTTGTATTGATTAAGTTCTCTTTGTTTCATTTGTTTTCCTTTTTTTTTTTCAGAGTTTTAATTTTTTATTTTGTCAAATAAACTGACACTTGGAAATATACATTCTTATCCATGATTTATGGTATTTAATTATCTTTGCTTTTTATAATTACATTTTTAATAAACTGGCACAACCGGTGTGCTGATTAAGAATTCTAATAATAAAATAAGGATAGGCAATATGGTTTATAGTATAACAAAAGTATTTTCATAAGATATTAATTATGGACTATTAATTAAACTAAAATACAATACTTCAAAATATTTTGCACAAAGAGCTTACAGATCATAATTGTTAAGTAACAAAATATCTCACTCAATGAAAGTTTTTTGAGAACTGCAATCTAATTTTCAAAACTGAAGAACAAAAGTATTAAACAAATCACTTTATGGCACAGAACACAATAAACTTATCTAAGCAAACAACAGAAAGGTTTTTGTATTAGAAGCAAAATGGAAGAAATTTTAAATTAAGCCCCAAATTCAAGGAATAGTTACTCATAACTTTCTGGTTAACTTATGCTCAATTATAAGAAATAAGGGCTTTTAAGCTTCATATCACTGTATTTTTCTTTCATATATAAAATATATATATGAAATTCCAAACATTAAGAGTATATTTTTTTAACTTGGCAAAAAAAAAAAATTCTTACTTTGATAATTCAGAATCCTGGTATTCATCAAATCTGTGAATAATATTTGGTAATTTTTTAAACTACCGATGTCACCCTTAAGAGGATTCAGTTGTATTTTCTTGTAATTTATTTCTTCCCCATCAAACCTAGGAACTATAACAGGGAAGACACTGAAACATGGTAAGATAAAAACTGGTCTTAGACTTTATTCATGAATAACTCACCAAGTATTTATCGAATGTCTACTACACTTTCAGCTCTAGAAAGAATCTGACATGACAAGCCCTGCCTCTAGGGAGTTTGTCATTCAAAATACAGCACATCAAGAAATGATTCTGAATCACTAAAAGCCTTCATTTTATCTTTCAAGACGTACCCAGATACTGATATCCTCTGTAAGATCAAGTATAATTTTTTATTATACTCTCTGAATTGTCATAAGGGGTACTTTGAAATTTGTATGCAGGCAAGGCCCCTTCTGCTACTTAGATTAAGTCAAATATTTTGTTTTCACTTTCAGTTTTCTCCAACATACCCTCCACAGCTTTGTCCAACCAGCTGGCTATTTCTGTGACACTTTACTTTCCTCTTCACTGGGTACTTGTTGCTTTCCTCCTTGCAAAAGCCTCGTCAACCAGTCTTTCTCATCTTTCTTTNAACAAGTTCCAACACGATCTCTAGGAATAATTCGAAGTTCTGAACCGTGCTTTAGAAAAACATTTCCAGCAGTCTGTGCAGGATTTATTCCTATTCCATCATTAGTAATAATTGCACTTGTTGCTGCAGGAACTTTAAATTCTTCTGCTGCAAATTTTAAGACTGCTGTAAAAGGTGTACTCTCAGGAACACTAAGTACTTTATACGGCAACCGTGGGTCCGACGTCAGCGTAATCTTAAAGGAAACCTTCGACATGGTGGAGTAGGTCTGGGCGGACACCCCACGCCAATTTGGCGAAGTAGCTCCAAGCCCTCACCAGTGAAGAAGCGTCTGGGCCCCTCCCGACTCAGCTCCACCTCATTTGTTTTCCTTGAAGGGTTGGCAAAGGTATATATTCTATTTCAATTATTTAGATGTCAACTTATTTTTTTTAACTCCCATGCTGTTTTCTATCAGCATCTACAATCAACACATCTTTACATTGTAAGGGAAGCAAAGTTTTACCTCCATCCTCTCAGGGTTTTCAGTTTGAGAATAAATTGGCATGAGACAGATTAACAGGAGAAAAGCATCCAAATTCAAATAAGTCTTACTTAACACAGGAGGAAATGAAAGCACAAAGAAATTCCAAACCTAAATGCCTTTACACTAGAGAGAGGCAATTTTGGGGAAAAAAAAAACTAAACCATGTGGTGAGTCTAAAGTAAAAATAATTTTAACAAGTTCTGTTTCTACAAGTTCTCTTGTCTATGACTCCCTGCACAAGAATTTTTTTTCCTCTGGTACAGAGATGACATCTTTCACATGGTGGTTTTTCTTTCTTTCTTTCTTTCTTTCTTTTTTTTTTGGTACTGGGGTTTGAACCTAAGGATGCTTAACCATTGAGCAACATCCCCAACCTTTTTTATTTTGAGTCAGTGTCTCACTAGGTTGCTTACAGCCTCCCTAAGTGGCTGAGGCTGGCTTCGAACCTGGGATCCTCCTTCCTTAGCCTCCTGAGAGGCTGGGATTACAGGTGTGCACCACTATGCCCAGCTCTGGTTGTAATTTCTAGTGTCCTGGAAGGAAAAGGGAGATTAGAATGTCCTGCTTGCATTGGCTATTTCTCAAGTGCCTTTAACTCAAAATAATCCTTAAACCAAAGTGTCATATTATAGGGTCACATATTCTGCCACCCCTCAAAATCTCCCAATTAAAAAAAAAAAAAATATATATATATAATGTATACACTTATATATATATATATATATATAAAAGCATATATACTTTTAAATAAATTATATATATATACATATATGTATATATATGCATATATATGCTCTTTCTCCTTCCCTTATAGTGTAAGCAATTCGCTAGATTAGTTTTATTTTTAGTTGAGTTTGACTCTTGGGGGTTTTGTTTTACTTCTGACTTACCCCTTTCTTTGTATGTCACATGATCTTTTTTTTGGGAGTACTTCTTGTCATTGATGTTTTTGTTCTAGCACATTTTTGAGGGCAGAAATTATTTTATTTTTACTTATTACTCATATTTGGTGCTGGGGATTGGATTTAGGACCTTGTACATGCTAAGCACATGCTCTACCCTTAAACTACATTCCCAGCCCTATAATTCTTTTAGAGATGGTATATTTGCAGTGAAACTTCTGAGTCCGTGTATGTTCAAAAATGTCTCCAGGCTTTTCACCCTTGATTATAAGTTTGCCTCCATATAGAATTCCAGGTCCAAAATTGCTTTTCCCCTCAGAAATTTGCAGATATTGTTCGGATGCCTCCAGCATCCAGGATTGCTGATGAGAGGTGTGATACTCCTCTGCTTCTTCTCCTTTGTAGACTTTATTTATATGGAATTTTTCAGGGTGGTTTTCTTCATCTGTGTGTTTCTTAAATTTCACGAGGACTTGCCAGAGAAACTTTTAATCTAAAATTTGTGCTTTTTTCAGCTCCAGGATGTTTTATTAATAAAAAAATTTTTTTAATGATTTCACCTTTCATTGTTTTCATTCTTTTTTCCTGGAACACCTGTTCAATGCATTTTTGGTCACCTTGTTTTGAATTCTCCATATTGCTTAAGTTATTTCTTCTATTTCCTGCTTGCTTTTCCCTTCTTATTTTAAATTTTGTGAGCTTCCCATCTTTATCTTTCAGATTACTAATTTGATTTTCATTGGTGTAGGTTCTATCAATATTCATTCACTCAATAAATATGTATTGAGTTCCTGTTGGATGTAGACATTATTTCAAATACTGGGCTTTGGTGGTGAACAATGTCCTCTTATTGGAGTTTTATTATCTAAGAACTTTTTCACATTTTGGCAGTATTAGGGATTGAACTTGGGGCTTTTCACATACTAGACAAGAAAGCTCTACCACTGGACTAAATTCCCAGGCCTTTTTATTTTATTTTGAGTCAGGGTTTTGCTAGGTTGCATACGTTGGACTTGAACTTGATATCCTCCTGCCTTAGCCTCCAGTGTAGCTGGGATTAGAGGTGTGTGACACCTAGTGTGCCTTCAAGGTCTCTTTCTTGTGGATCTGGGTCCATGGGGGCGAGACTCCACCAAGGCTTGAGGCTCCACGAGGGTGTGAGGCTTCCCGGAGCCTGGGTCTCACCTAGCTATGAGAAGGTGGCTGGCTGACCTTTGTTCTTTCAAGATAAACCCCCAAACTTGGGTCCTCACATTGTGCAGGTTTCTGGCCTTGGTTAGAAAATAACTGTGAATGATAATATGCTTCAATTTTGTAAATGGAGCTGGAAGAACTACTTCATTAAAATAAGGAAATAAAACAAAAAGATGGGAGATGTGGAAGCATCAAGGAGAACCCTAAGGTGACCTGAGGGGATATATCCCAGAGCCGCAAGGAAACAGCTGTGCCAGTGAGAAGGAAGGGAGAGGGCTCCAGAGGCAGCTCAAAAAAAAAAAAAAAATCA
>NW_026000037.1:60588347-60642011 GCF_001458135.2 Marmota marmota marmota
AAAAAAAAAAAAAAAATCATAGATTTTTTTTCTCAGCTTTTAAAAAAAATAGAATTGGTTAGTATATAGCAGATATGCTGAAAATTGGGTGAAAAATTAACAATAGGTAGATGAAAAATGAAGCAAATGAGAAAACGAGGCAATTATTAACTTCAGAAAAAATGAAAGCATGTGGAGGAAAAGAGGTTGCAATGCATTATTTGGTGCAGTGAATAACATTGATATTGACTTAAGGTAACATTGACCATTGGTTTAACAAAAAATTACATATAACTAGCCATGGGGTAAGAAAAATGAAGTTGGGATAGGGGAGAGATATTTAACATTTTTTCACCCTGCAGGGAAATTGAAAGACAAGGATTAAAGTTGACAAATCAATAGTGACATAGGGGCTGGGGATGTAGCTCAGTGATTGAGCACCGGCCTACTATGTGCAAGCTCTGAGTTCAACTCCTAGCTCCAAAATAAATAAATAAAAATAAAGAAAAATGGATATAAGTATGTAGTTTTTTAAAAATATGGAGAAAAATGTCAGTGAAACTATAGGGATAGAACTGGGTGTTGGGAAGGTAGGAATGAGAGATTTGTTTTAATCACAAGTCTTCTAGTACTGTTTGGCTTCTAAAATGATACAGACGGGTATGCTTATTTCTCTGTGTTTTCCTTTGATTAAAAAAAGTTTATTTTTAAACTTCAAAAATGAATGTTGTTATTCTCTTTTATTGCTGAGTAATATTCCATTGTGTATATACACCACAGTTTCTTTATCCATTCATCCACTGAAGGGCATCTAGGTTGGTTCCACACTTTAGCTATTGTGGATTGTGCTGCAATAAACATTGATGTGGTTGTGTCCCTGTAGTATGCTGTTTTTAGGTCCTTTGGGTATACACCGAGGAGTGGGATAGCTGAGTCAAAAGGTGGTTCCATTCCCAGTTTTCCAAGGAATCTTCATACTGCTTTTCAGATTGGCTGATCATTTTGCAGTTCCACCAGCAATGTGTGAGTGTGCCTTTTCTCCCCATGTCCTCGCCAACACTTACAGTTGTTTGTATTCTTGATGGCTGCCATTCTGACTAGAGTGAGATGAAATCTTAGTGTAGTTTTGATTTGCATTTTTCTAATTGCTAGACATGTTGAACATTTTTTCATATATTTGTTGATTGATTGTAGATCACCTTCTGAGAAGTGTCTGTTCAGTTCCTTAGCCCATTTATTGATTGGTTTATTTGGGTTTTTGGTGCTTAGCTTTTTTATTTCTTTATATATTCTAGAGACGAGCACTCTATCTGATGTGCAAGTGGTAAAAAATTGCTCTCAAGCTGTAGGCTCTTTACTCACCTCACTGATTGTTTCTTTTGCTAAGATGAAGCTTTTTAGTTTAAATCCATCCCATTTATTAATTCTTGATTTTAAATGGATTGAGTTGGAGAATATGATGCTAAGTGAAGTTAGCCAATCCCCCTAAAACAAATGCCGAAAATGTTTTCTCAGATATAAGGAAACTCATTCATGGTGGGGTTGGGAGAGGGAGCATGGGAAGATTAGACAAACTTTAGATAGGGCAAAGGGGAGGGATGAAAAGGGAGGGGGCAAGGGGGTAAAAAAGATGGTGGAATGAGATGAACATCATTACCCTAAGTACATGTATGAATGGTGTGAATATACTTGGTATACAACCAAAGATATGAGAAATTGTGCTCTATATGAATATTATGAATTGTAATGCATTCTGCTGTCATATATAACAAATTAGAATAAAATTTTTAAAAAATGGATGTTGCTAAAAATTTTATTGGAGCGGGGGCTAAGGGTATAATTCAGTGATACAGTGCTTGCCTAACATGTGCAAGACCCTGGTTTCCATTCCCAGCCCTGCAAAAATAAAAATAATGAATGTTGTTGTTAAAAAGAAGATCTTTCTTATACACTAAATAAATGCTCTTGTGTGTAGGCAAAATATTCTCAAATCCCTGAGTATACCAAATAAATTCTTATAGTGTTAAGATTTTGTTCTGATCTCTTTTTCTCCTAGGCCAGTTCTATTCTATTTTTCTCAAAATGCTTAGGGTGTTAATTTTCATCAATGCCTGGTGATCCTGGGTTCTAAATGAAGAACAAGGTGAATGTTTATAGATAGATAGCATGGGTCTTATCTGCTTTTGTGTAGGAGTGTTATCTAACAGAACTTTCCTGTAAGTGCAAAAATGTAAGTTGGGTGTAGGTCTAGGGGGAATCCACAGGAAGCATTTACTTAAAGATAAATGGGTGTGGAACAGGCAGTAGGATATTTTTATCAGTCAGACTGGCTGTGTGTGTGTGGGGGCGCTGCGGATGTAGCCTGGTGGTAGAATACTTGCCTTGCATGAACCAAGCTCTGGGTTCAATTCCCAGCATTACAAATGCAAATAAACAAAAACTGGCTTTGGCTAATTTATGCAGAAAAATAATTTATTGATAGGCTTTTGGGTGCTTGCAAAGTTGACCAGAAGGCTAAGAATCAGAATTGAGAAACCAATAGAAAGCAAGGGAAACAGCCAAGGCTACCCTGCAAAAATGGGCTGGCTTAAGCCACTGCTGCCTCTGCCCAGGGACATCACTCCAGCTTCAGGTAGAACCGCTAACGAGGATACAGGGGCATCTGCAAGACACCCAAAAAGCACATGTGGTGGGCAAAGTAATGGCCCCTAATTCCTGAAACCCTGTAAACATGTTCCTTTACATGGCAAAAGGGACTTTGATGAGATTAATTAAAGGAATTGTAGCTGAGGAGATTATCCTGGGTTATTCATCTGGGCCCACAAACAGGATTCTTGACAATAATGTTCCTGGCTGTTATCAGAGGGAGATGAACTACGAAAGAAGGGTCAGATGGGGTGGGATTGCAGCCCAATGGTACAGTGCTTGCCTAGCACGTGAGAGGCACTGGGTTCGATTTTCAGCACCGCATATAAACAAAGTAAAGGTCCATTGACAACTAAAAAAATATCAAAGAAAGAAAGAAAGGCGGGCCAGAAAAGTGCAACACTGCTGGCTTTGAAGATGGAAAAAAGAACCAGGAGCTCAGGAATGTGGGTGGACATCAGTTGCTGAAAAAATCTCCTCTGAGGTCTCCAGGAAGGAATGCACCTTCCATAGGCCTTGATTCTAGCCCTATAGGGTCTGTGTTAGATTTCTGACTTACAGGACAGCGAGACTATAAATGTGTGTTGTTGTAGGCCACTATGTTTGTGGTCTTTTGTTCTGGCAGAGAAAAAAAAAAACTAATACCCACACATCTGCAGGTTTCCCTGCCATGGTGCTAAAGTAAGAGGGTTTCACTCTCAGGGCAGGTCATATGCATGACCCTCCTCATGGAGTTAGAAGTAACACTTCCTCCCAGGCATATCTCTGGTGCCCTCTCCCTGCCCTCTGCCCTCCTCAAGCCAATCACTACTGATGTTTTCCTTCTGCCAGTTGAGGGGCAGAAAAAGGCCATGGATTCCATGCTTTGAAAATAGATTTTAATAAATCATCCTGATGGTTTCTTCAGAGTCTTTATTGTAAATGCCCTTCTGAGTTGGGAACCTCTCTGGATTTGCTCTTGTCTTTCCATTGTTTTAAGAATTTATTAGGATCATTTTCTGCAGCCAGTTTTGGGATGTGAGTTTTTTCCCCCCAACTCTTGTTGATATTTATTTTATTTAATTTCTATCTACCAGAAATTTCAAATTTTTTTCCTGATAATAGCACACTTCCCTCTTTCCAGTGCTGTGTGTTCTTTAAAAGCACCACATTCCCTCCTTTAATTATAAAATAAAAAATCGGGGGAGGGTAATGGAAGGGGACACAGTCTTAAGAGCTCACTTGGGCATCTATTATTTAGACTAGTTGTGTACCTGGGGCTCCAACAGAACAAAGGACTACAGTGTTTCCAGGAGAGTGGACTATGTGATCCAGTCTTAGCCACAGGCCACAGGAGAGATGCAGATTACTGGTGGGTTAACACTAACGCAGTCCAGGAGGAAGCAGAGGTTGGGAAGATCCCGGTTAGCATCAGGGAAGCCCTTTAACAGGAAAAGACAAGACAGACCTAGTTTCAAACCCTGATGGTGCCCTTGGCTAACTATGCAAACATTGTCTCTTTGAGCTTTAGTTTCTTCCCTTGTAAAATGGGGATGACAGTATCTATTAGAGGGTTGCTGCAAGGATTATAGCAGGTAATCCTGGTAAAATCCTTACTATGGCTTGGTGTATAATAGTATTGGATATCTCTGAGTGTGCTTACATGGATTAAACTTGTTTAATCCTGATTATTAAGCCTATTACACAGATCCAGAAACTGAGGAATGGAGACTTTAAGTAAGCTGCTTAAGGTCATAACCACCAGTGACAGAGCCTAGCTCTGGTACCCTGCATACAAACACCATGCGGCATGCCCACCATGGATGAGGATTCTTGGGCTGAGTGTTTTTCTCTAGCTTTTAAAATTTCTCATGCAATTTTGGGGTAGGGAACTATGTTCATTTTAGGAATTGGAACAGGCTTGAGTCAGCAAGAGGGGAAAAATGACCCCAGTAATAGGTAAGACAGAACTGGCAGGCCATTCTAGGTTATTGTTTAGTATCTGTGTTCATTTATTGGCTTGTTTGCTTTATGATGTATTTACTATTGCGGAGGTAACATTTACCTAACAGTAAAGTCCATGGATCTTATGTGTACAGCTCAATGGCTTCTTACATATGTGTGCACCTGTGGAACTTTTCATAACAAAATTAACAATTGTTTTTGTTTTTGTTTTTCCTGTAGGAAGTTTTAGTTATTCTCTCTTCCCAGTAAACATTTTAAAATCAAAGAGCACATCCTTTCTTTTAAATATCACTTAGGAGCTAGGTGTGATGGCACACTCCTCTAATTCCAGGTACTCAGGAGCCTGAGGCAGGAAGATGTCAGGTTCTAGGCCAGCATGGGTGATTAAGTGAGACCCTGTTTCAAAATGAAATAAAAAGGGCTGAGGGTGTTGTTCAGTGGTAGAGCGCCCCATGTTTGAGTCCCAGTACCTCCAAACAAAAGAACCACACACACACAAAACTCACTCAGGGAAAGTCTGAATGGACCCCTGCTAGCTTTATTTTGGATAACACCTCTGAAGCATGGTCACTTTGATAACTATTTTTAGAGCCGGGGTCTAGCTATATTGCCCAGGTTGGCCTTGAACTAAAAAACGTGGTCTCAAGCCATCCTTCTGCCTCAGCCTTCCCCAAAGCTGGAATTCTAGGTTTGCTCAATGATCACTATAAGCTTTCTAAAAAGAAATTTTGAGAAAGAAGCATTGTCTGGCTCTAACTGCTTAAAATCACAACCATTCTCACCTACACCTGCAGAAAGCATCTGATGGGCAACCCTCTGGTGTCCCCCCAGGCCAGGCTAATGCTGCCATTTTCTGACCCTGCATTCTGTGCAGTGCCATGAAGTTTGTCCACACATGTACCACGACCCCCTGTTTTACCCACCCCATAAATATTCGCAGACCCTGTCCTTGGGGAGATGGATTTGAGTCCATAGACTCCCATCTCCTTTTGATTGCTGCTTTTTTGACCCAAGAATTCAAATGCTTTCTCTTTTGCAAAACTTGGCACTTGAGGGATTGGTTTTTCCTGAGCATCAGGTGGAGATGAGCCTGGTTTGGAAACACAGTTACTATCCAGACCAAGATAAAGAAGTTTTCCAGCACCAAGAAGGCTCCCTCGTGCCTTCTAGTCAATACCTGGCCAGAGATACTTGCTGTACAAACCTCCATTACCACAGGTGAGTTCAGTCTATTTTCTAACTTCACATAAATGGAACACAAACAGCTTGAGCTCTTTCACATCTGGTTTCTTTCACTCATCGTATTTGATTCTTATTTTTATAACAAATAAGATGTTTGACAGTCCATGAATTAGTAAGCAGATGAGTACACTCCATGACCCCACAGCAGGGGCAGGGGGAAACGTTCTGGACATGGCCGCCTCTGCTCCTACTTGGACTCCCCAGAAGGGTCTCGGGTTCCACGGGTCCCAGAGAAAAGTGATCTTGGAACAGTAGAGGTTGCAATGAATGTCAGTTTCTTTTCTCTTCCTGCAGGTCCCGTGAGTCCGATTTTGAGATGGGACAACTGCCGAGGTTTGCTGAGGGTGGCATGTTCCTCGCTCCTTTGAAGCTATGGTGGAGGGAAAACTGAATTTCCCGACACACTGGATGCAGGAGATGTTCACACTGCCTTCCAACTTGGGGTGGGTGGTTCCATCTCTCTGGGAGAGGCATATCTGTCTCTGACTAGAAACAATGTCTTACATCTCTTCTATTTTTAGAATAATCCATTTTTTTTAGTCTGTTTATCTATCATCTATCATCTATTTTGAGGAGTCAAGAACTCCTTTTGGGCCTTTTCCAGGATAACTTTTGGAACATAAAGTTCTTAAAACTCTTATACTTGAGCATATGAATGTCCTGTGCCTTGGAACAGGAATGAGGGACTTCTTTCCCAAGAGGAAAAGAGGGGGAAAATCAAATTTACTTCTATTCCTAGAAACAAAGACATAAATTACTATATAATTACCATTTAAATTACTTTATAAATTACTACAAGGGCATAAATTACTATGGCAATAATCTAGCCCACCCCATCACACTGGAACCTTGTCCCCCTTGATTACCCACAGAGGAAACCTAGCAAAATTAAACATCAGTTGTCTAGCCACTTCCTCAACTACAGAATTGAGCTAATACCAACCTTCCAAGGAAGTAAAGAAGTTAGCTGTTTGATACTTAGGGTTCTAATGAATTTATTTCCTCTTCTTATTTTTCCCCTACAGGAGGGATCACTGCCTTTTGTGGAAGTGCAAACAGCTGAATTGGAGGGTCCAGACTCTAGGGGTCTGAGAATAGAGAACAGATGAACTTTGCCAGGCAGGGGACACCCTACAGCTCACAAAGTCTTTTCTTCCCTCTCTATGTGGTTCTGAGCAGTAAGAGGTACAGCTTAGCAGGTACTGTAGAAATTTCTGTGCTCTCAACAGTGATGCCCAAGCCTGACTGATCAATAGAATTAACATGGAGAATTAAAAAACACTCCATGGCCATACCACCCTTAAGGTGCCCAATCTTGTCTGATCTCGGAAGATAAGCAGGGTCCCGCCTACAATCCCAGTGATTCCGGAGGCTGAAGCAGGAGGATTGCAAGTTCAAAGCCAGCCTCAGCAACTTAGTGAAACCCTAAGCAACTCAGTGAGACCCTGCCTCAAAATAAAATGTTAAAAAGGGCTGGGGATGTGGCTCAGTGATATATATTTATATATTTTTAAAAAATAAAATTCCTACCTCAGACTCTTATAGCTCCTCTCCTACCCTGGCTAAGAATGTGATTCAACAGGGATGGGGAAGATTAAAAATGCTTATTAAAAAAAATTAAAAAATTCCCAGGAGATTCTGATGACTAATAAGGTTTAGAAATCACTTTTGTAAAACTATTTTCCTGCCTGAAAGTCTAAAATTTAAAAATATATCCATATTATCTCAATGGGGGCATAAAAAGAGATGGATAGGGAAATCATGAGCTACCTTGACTTTCTGGAAGAAAAAATGCTTCTATGAAACTATCAAAACTACGTGAACCTTCTTATGTGCATCTTTAAAAAAATTTTTTTGTAGTTGTAGATGGACAGAATGCCTTTATTTTACTTATTTTTATGTGGGGCTGAGGATTGAACCCAGTGCCTTACACATGCTAGGCAAGTGCTTTGCCGCTGAGCTGCAGCTCCAGCCGTCTTATGTGCCTCTGAAAACTTAAGTCTTAATTTCTTTTCTGTGAAAATTTTCATGAGGTCAGAGAGCAAAACCTACTAGTCCTTTGTTCTGTTGCTTTGTACCACTCCTATTCCCAAATACTTAGCCAGACTACACTTTTAATTTTTTTTATTAGAGCTTTATAATTATACATCATAATTGGGTTCATTTCTAATTTTTTTTAATTAGAATGATTAGGCACATTTGAAACTTCTTCTCATTCTCCTTAGTTTCTGTTATGCAAGGCCTGTGAATACCTACTTCTTTAAGATGCAACTTTTGAGCATTCCAAGAGAGACAATATGAGGCTAATAGGCCCTAAGGACTGTGAGCTGGTAGCTGAGAATGTCTGTTAGAGGTACAGTAATATGACCTTATTATCCATGGTCAATTGTCTTCTGAAAATAATTAAATGGAAAATTCTAGAAATAAACAATTCATAAATTTTAAATTACATAGCATTCTGAGCAATATGATGAAATCTCATGCAGTGCAGTTTCCAGGACATGAATCATCCCTTTGTCCAAAATATACATGCTGTATACGCTGCCAGCCCATTAGCTGCTTATTAGACATCCTGGTAATCAGATCTGCTGTTGTGGTGTATAATGCTTGTGTTCCAGTAACCCTTATTTTACTTTGGGACCATTATTGTCCCAAAGCACAAGAGTAATGAAACTGGAAATTTGTGTATGTCAAAAAGAAGCCCTGAAGTGCTTTCTTTAAGTAGAAATGTGAAAATTTATCATAGGAATGTATTAATGGGGATAAACACGGTACAGTATGTATAGGGTTTGGAACTAGCCTCTGTTTCAGGAATCCACCGAGGGTCTTGGAATGGATCCTGTGTGGCTAATGAGGGACTCCTGTCGTTCAATTAGACTGCTTTTATAACTATTCGATTAGATCACACCAAGAGAATAAGGAGCAATGAACTATTTAGTAAGAGGGCAAAAGTAAGAGAGGTTCAGGGAAGCCGGAAGACCTGAGAGCACTGGAATCCTAGGTAGGGATGAAGAGGGATGGAGTCAGAAAGTAAGTAAACAAAGGTGGAAAAATACCAAAAATAGGTATTATTTCTTTCTTTCCCTTATGGTCTTTTCTGGGCTACTTACATCCCACTTTTCCCCCCAACTCTTGTCCCTGTCTCATTGTGGTAGAAGTAAAAACCAAACTAGCATCTTTTTTTCCCCCCAAATGTGCTGTAACCAATTTATTACAAAGAATATATTAAAGGGTACAAATAACAGCTGGATGATGAAATACAAAGGGTGAGTTTGAATGGGTCCTGAGCACAGGATCTTCTGAGCCCATGGAGTTCTGGGGTGTGCCACTCAAGTATCTCATGAATGCATTCTTGTCTGCCAACTGGGAAACTTGCTGAGCCTCATCCTTTTGGGTTTTTTGGAAGTTTTATTATATAGGCATGGATGATTAAATCATTGGCCATTGGTGATTTGTTAGAGTCTGTAAACAAGTCAGGATGGCGCCTGGAAAATGTTAGTCTGTAAACAAGTCTGGATGGCGCCTGGCATATTGCCAGAGGGAGTGGTTTGTGAAGTAACGTGGAGCCATTAAGTGTGGAGATTCCTTATTGGTTGACTGCAAGCCATTAAGTGTGGAGATTCCTTATTGGTTGACTGATGTATCTAGTTTATGCTAATTAGATAAGCTGTGTGGAATGTATAAATACTGCTCCTGTCCTGCAATAAAGGGCTTCCACTCCTGCTGTATCAACATACACAAGTTGTTTGTCACCCCCTGGTTATTTTGCTGCAGCCGGACTGCGGCAGTGATTAAGTTGACCTCCAGTGTCTTCCTCCATTTCTCTCTCTCTGTTACCCTCCATCTGTCCCTCCCTCTGGGAGATGGGGTGATGGGGTGGGATAGGGTTGAAAGTTATTTTTTTTTCCAAACTATCATCTTGAGCTACTGTGAAAGTGATTTACAGCAGAAGTCTAGGAAATGCTTAAAAGTAGTCAGGAGAACACCTACATGTATCAAACCATAGTTTTGTGCTGTGGTTCAGATGTTTTATTGGGGACTATGCCCATTGTTCTTTTGCAAGCAACCTGGAGCTAAGAGGGGATCTTCACCATTCATATATTTTTTAAAAGTTTGAATATTGTCTGTCTATTTTGGGTGTGTGTATGTTTTGCATTTTGTTTTCTTGTCTTTGGAAAGTAGGAATAATGAAGTCATATTGGAGCAAAGTTGGCTTACCACTCTGAAAAAGTTTAATATTTTAATTTGCTCATAGTTATAGCAAGCAAACAATCTAAAAAGTAAGTTTCTTATTTCTAAGTGTACCATGCTACACCTTCTCAAAATGAGCAGAGGCTTTATTGAAAGTGAATACTTATAAGTCTTCAGACACTAACTTTAACAGCAACATATAGGATAAGAGTACTAGAATTTTATTTTTATCAAAAAATAAAAATCTAAAAATTACTTAGGACTTCAAGGGCACTTAACACTTTATAAATTGATAACATTTATTTAAATGGAATAAAGTTACTTTATTTGAAGATGCTGGGTTTAGAATAGTCAGAAATGCTTTTCTGCATTTTCTCATAATGATGGTGCAGACTACTGTTGTGAGTATTCCCTTGAAACATCTTTGACTGAGTCACTCTAAAGAAGCAGAAGGCCAGCTGGGTGCAGTAGTACATGTCTGTAATCCCAGTGGCTGGAGAGGCTGAGGCAGGAGAATTGAGAGTTCAAAGCCAGCCTCAGCAACTTAGCAAGGCTCTGAGCAACTCAGTGAGACCCTGTCTCAAAACAAAATGTAAAAAAGAGCTAGAGATGTAGCTCAGAGGTGAGGTGCCCCTGGGTTCAATCCCGGGTAACAACCCCCCTCCTCCAAAAAAAAAAAAAATGCAGAAGGCCAGTCTAGAGGAATTTCAAGTATCCATCACTGTCAGTTCCTGCCCTGGACCACAAAATCCCAGCAGAAGTCCATTGGTTCAAATGGATGACTTAGTCAGTATAGTTTGCAGTAGTTCTTCCTTCTTTTCTTAACCTTTTCTCATCTCTTATTTTTTTAAATCTACAAAAACTGTCATTTTGAAGTAAACAAAAACAGGAAAAATTGCATGATGAACTCCATGTACACATCACTCAACTTCCCAACTGTCATTCACAGCCAGTCATTTCCACCACCCTGACTGCCCCACTTCTGCTGCACTATTGTGAGGGCTCGGAGGTAAATCTCAGAAGTCATATCATTTCTCCTATAGTTATTTCAGCATATGTCTCTAAAAGATGTGAGCTCTTTTATAGAATGACCACAATACCTTTACCACTCATGAAAATATTGATATTAATTCCTTACTATCATCAATTATTCAGGTTTAAATTTCCTGTTATTTACCATTGGTTGTTTGAGTCAAGATTTGTACAAGGTCTAAATGTTGCATTTCATAGATATATTTTAATCTAGAAATGTCTTTCTCTTTTATTTACTGAAATCAGATCACTAGTCCTATAGAGTCTGGGTTTTGCTGACTTTTTCTCCTGTGGTGGTGTTTAATAAATTCCTCTGTTCCCTGTACTTTCTGTAAGCTAATTTTTTTTTTTGCAAAAATGCTTCATAGATGCCTTGTATATTTTCAAAGGAAGGCAAATAAGGTTTTTTTTTTTTTTAAAGACCTCTTTTTGCAATCTTAACAGCGACTAATTATCATTGTCTAGAAGATTTTCTTTCTTTATTATTGACCAACACTTCAATTTAACCATCAAGCTATATACCCCCTCAGACCTGCCTTTTCCTTTTTATGGCTTTAACTGAGGAGAAAATGGTTACCTGGTTCTAAGCGCATTTCACAGATATCATCTCCCTGGAAAATAACCAGAAGGATCTGTTAATTTTCAGCACATATGATTGGAGTTTTTCTAAAGTCTCCTTATGATAGATATTGTTAGTTGTGTCTATTCAACTGCCATCTCCCCAACCCACCTGCCCACACATTTTTATATGCTCATGGAGCTCACCTCGCATTTTAGAGGTTGACCAGTTACTTACTCCTTTGAAGCCTGGATAGTTTTTTTAATATTTATTTTTTAGTTTTCGGTGGACACAACATCTTTGTTTTTTGTATGTGGTGCTGAGGATCGAACCTGGACCTCACGCATGCGAGGCGAGCACGCTACTGCTTGAGCCACATCCCCAGCCCCTGAAGCCTGGATGGTTTTGAGGAAGCTTTTTCTCTTAATGAAGATACTGTCACCTTGTGCCTTTAGACGATATGTGAAGGTGCTGACTGTGCAGAGGCCATCTTCACCATCTGGTGCAGACTTGAGGATTAAAACCAACGTGCCCAGGGTGGGTTGGAAATATGGAAGGAAGCTGGGTCCTTAGTAGGTCACTGAACCTCAGAGTTATTAAGGAGGAAAATTGGGATTTCTAGATCTGAATTTCTTCCCTTGAAAACAAACAGTTCCCAAGTTTCAAACTGAATGTATGGGAGTGGTAGACAGAGCCAAACCCGCAAATGCCCTACCTCCAGGCTTCCTCTAAGAGATTGTGAGTTTAGTCCACTTTTATTTGTTTGTGGCTACAAACAACCTAAAAGACACAGAAAATATGTTCAAATAAATTTATTTTATATTTCTGCTTACTATTTAATACTCTGATATGGGGGAGGGGGACAAGCTTGTGAACCTTGGCCTTGAGTTTCCCCTAAAATTGAGCTCTTAAATACTCTAGTAAAGTGCTTATTCAGATAGCACAAGTCATGGAAATATCAAAATTAACTTATGATGCCATATTTTTAAATCAGCTTTTGGTAGGATATAAGTTTAAAAAGCACACAGCAATTTAAAAGTAGAGATGGAGGCTTAGAAACTTCTGTATTGCTGCTAGGAATTAGAATTAAAATATTTTCCAAGGCTTATTCTCAAAGCACATAACTGAGAGCTGACTTTGAGTGTTGGCAATAAAGGGAAACTTATCTCCTATTACATTACACTGGACATAACTTTCTTATTAAGTAGGAGAATTGGAATTTCTGAATATCTTCCTTTGCAGCAAAACAGCTCCCAAGTTTCAAATTGAATCAGAAGACTAACAAGCAGAGGAATGAGGACTAAACTTTAAAAATATGGTATGTTTTGAAATCTATGAAAGAAGCAGTTATAGAACTGGAAGAGAAAAAGACAACTGGTGATCTGCCCTGTTCTTGCTCTGGCTCCTGGTATTTTGCATTCCCAGACGGTGTTGTTTGGAAGCAAAGCTTCATTGTTTTTTGGTCAGGAGATTGCACCTTTGTGACTTGCAAACAACAAGGTGATGACAGCACTGGTTCCAGGAAGACCTCATAACAACCCTTCTTTGTGTCGGGTGAGGAAGCTCTGGCTCCTAAATGGATGACATCAGCAGGCTTCCCACCCACTCCACTGGGTCCCTCAACTCACAGAGATTCATTGTTCATGACTTAAACTCTGAACAGCTGCTGACTTTTGTTGGTTTCATTTACTGTGATCATACACCCCAGATATCAAATGGTTTGTCCTATTATCAGGCCATGGACCAGACTACCTGCCCTGGGGTCTAATTAGAAAAGTTAGATCACTATACCCTGGCACAGTGCATCCCAACGTCTCAACCCACTCTATTCATTGGCTTGGATCTCTCTGTAGTGGTATCCTGTCTTCTTTGCCCAATAAGCAACTTTTCCACGTGTCTTTTTTTTTAAAATATATTTTAGTTGTAGTTGACACATATCTTTATTTTATTTATTTGTTTTTATATGGTGCTGAGGATCGAATCCAGGGCCTTGCACGTAGTAGGCAAGTGCTCTACCACTGAGCCACAACCCCAGCCCTTCCGTGTGGCTTGAGTAGAAATATCCTTTCTCTCTCTCTCTCTCTCTACACACACACACACACACACACACACACACACACACACAAGGATTGAACTCAGGGGCACTTAATCACTGAGCCACACTCCAGCTCTTTTTCTTTTTTGTATTTGAATTAGAGACAGGGTCTCATTGAGTTGCTAAGTTACTGAGGCTGGCTTTGAACCTGCAATCCTCCTGCCTCAGCCTCCTAAGCCACTTGAATTACAGCCATGCACCAATGCATCTGACCAGGAATACTGTCTCTTTGGGGATCCTGCAGAGAAGGGGTTTAATCAATACTAAAATCAGACAAAGGAGCCATGATTCTAACTCCCTATGAAAAGCTACCTGAATCAGAATTTCAAGTGAATTGAATGACTATCATCACAGTAAATTTTATACATTTAAAATTCATACTTTATGCATTAAAAAATGTATAAAGTAATGTATTCAAGGAATTGAATATAACTTGTCTTGGAAAAGTCACTGAAGGGAAGAAGGCAGGTTGGGGTTTATCTTTGGATATTAAAGATGAGCAAAAGGTATGATCAAAGCCAACGGGGCAGCTTGCTTTCCACAGGTGATGGGACAGGTAGTGGATTCACCATTTATTCTGACACTGTGTCTTGGATGCTGAGGACAGAGAAAGTGCTAGAATCTCTGGTATCTTTCATGGTACTTAATACAGGTATCACCACCATGCCTATATCACAGAGGTGCTCTGTGGATATTCGTGGACCTTTTTTGACAGATAACTTTTACCTAGATTGAATGTTGATCCAGATTAATACATTTGCAACCATCTTCTTCGTCCATAGTTTAAAAGCCTACCTGAAATGATATAAAGATTTTTTGTTAAAAAAGGTATTTTCTTAGGAAGGTGTAACTTTGATTTTCCTGATTTTTGAAAATCCCTGATTATGTAGAAAGAATAGGAGAATAAAATTTAGGAGAGGACAGACAGACCTTGGGTGTAAGGAGACTGGCTTGGGACAGCTGAATAATAACATATATTTATCTGGCTCTCTGGCTTTACCAGAGCCTTTTTACAACTACCAGGTATATTACAGACATGTTTTTCTATGAGGTAGTCAAACTGTAAACACAGTGAATCCACACTAATAATCATGTGTTAAAAAAGAAAGAAAATGGAAGAGAAACACCACAATCATTTCCCAATTGAAATGTCCTCAGTCTTCATCTTGGGAAGCACAGGGCCAAGGTATGAGGGCAGATTTAGGGTTATGCACTGTCATATGGCATTTCCTGTGCTTTCCATCCCCCCTCATATGGGCTGTTTAGGTCTGCCTATACAGAGAACCATGGTGCTCTGAAAGGATTCACTGCGCCCCAAGCACAATTCCTATGACACTACCACAGTGTTTTGTACACAGAATGGGAGGTGCTTAGAAAATGCTTGTGGGGTAAATAAAGCATGTTTTGTTTTAGCAATATTTATGATCAGTCTAACTTCTCCTTCATGTTTACATGTTTCTTGGGTCAAGAATTCCATCTTACATCCCCAAGTACTTCCTAGTATACAAATGTATGAATCCATAAGTGTTTGTGACTGAGTAGGCAAAGGGCCACATTCCTGCCTGCCACGAGGGGCCTGTGCTATTGACCTCCATGCCTGTGTCATCAATCTTGCTCACTTGGCAATGGAAATGGTCTCCCATTTCCTTTCTAGGTCTCACAGATTCATGGTAAGAGTTGGAAAAGGACCTGAGAGATTATTCAGTCTAAACCTTTTATTTTATAAATGACAAAATTAGCAAGATGGAATGACTTACTAGTCTTTGGCCAAGCCAAGGAAGAATTTGAGTCTCCTTGAAAGTAATTTTTCTTCTTGAAGTATTTTAAAATTTTATCTAAAATATCTTCATTTCACTGCTATATATATGTCCTCAAATAGTTGCTATAATCGGTTACTTCTCAAGAAAACTCTACAAGCTTTTAGCTAGTTATTCCCCATATGACACATTTCAGAATATTAAATAAGAAGTTCTCACCAAGTCACCAAGGTAGAATATATATGACAAGCCAAAAAGAGGTGTCACAGAAAGATAAGACATTTTCAAAGGGGTTATCCAAAAAATGGTAACATGACTCAAATCTTCCCTGCCTACCTTCAAGGTATAAAGGTGTTGGCTCTCTGAGGGGGCTAGACAAATGGCACCTCTCTTCCTCTTCCAGATTCTGAACAAATTGAAAAACTCAATGAGGTGAAGTAGATGGAACAAAATCTTTTTTATTTTTTTATTTTTTATTTTTTTTTTATTGGTTGTTCAAAACATTACACAGCTCATGACATATCATCTTCCATACATTTGATTCAAGTGGGTTATGAACTCCCATTTTTTACCCCAAATACAAGTTGCAGAATCACATCGGTTACACATCCACATTTTTACATAATACCATATTAGTGACTGTTGTGTTCTGCTACCTTTCCTATCCCCTACTATCCCCCCTCCCCTTCCCTCTCATCTTCCCTCTCTACCCCATCTGCTGTTGTTTAATTCTCTCCCTTGTTTTTTTTTTTTCCCCTTTCCCCTCACAAACTCTTATATGTAATTTTGTGTAACAATGAGGGTCTCCTTCCATTTCCATAGTTTCCCTTCTCTCTCCCTTTCTCTCCCCCCACTCGTCTCTGTTTAATGTTAATCTTTTCCTCATGCTCTTCTTCCCTGTTCTGATCTTAGTTGCTCTCTTTATATCAAAGAAGACATTTGGCATTTGTTTTTTAAGGATTGGCTAGCTTCACTTAGCATAATCTGCTCTAATGCCATCCATTTCCCTGCAAAATCCATGATTTTGTCATTTTTTAGTGCTGCGTAATACTCCATTGTGTATAAATGCCACAGTTTTTTAATCCATTCAGTAGATGGAACAAAATCTTGCCTTCGTTATTTAGAGAGGCCATGCTGGAGGGTGGGCTTAGCATAGCAGCAAAAGGGGTATTAGCCTAAGCCCAGGTTTAGGCCCACTGAGCTCCCAAGCAGGACAGATGCAGCCTGAGGAGGAAGGGCCAGGCAGTGGTGTTGGGAGTGACGGGCTGGGGGAAGCCTGGAGTATTGGGGTTTGTGCAGTTCTCTCTACCACTGTCAAGGCTGGGAAGAGCCATTCTCCACACACACACACACACACACACACACACACACACACACACAAAATCAGAGGGAGAAGATGGGAGAGGAATCTTGTGAGGAGGTTTTCTCTGGGAGAGGACAGGCTGAAGAGTACCCCCACCTCAAAGTGGTTTTCTCATGCAAAGGACTTCCTCCAGAACTATTCCCTGCCACTTGGAGAATGTTTAGGGCACTGAAGATTGGTGTTTGGCTCCTTCTTGGAGAAGAGAGTTTCTCTCCTGGAAAATTCTCAACTAACAGCTAAAGGAGAGGTGACTGAACTTGATGGGCCAGGGCTGGTTGCAGAGAGATAAAGGGAGGGAGGGGGTTAGGGTGGGGGTAGGTGAAACTCAGCTCCTGTCCAACAGGGCCACCCAGAGGGATGCTAGGCTTCAGCAAGGGGAAGCTACAATTTTGCTACAGAGCTGAGGGAATTTTAGCCGATCAAGAGAGGGTCAGGTGAGAGACCTCCAGAAATGCAGCTATGGGGTAGAAGTGTTTCTAAAGTGAAATTATGCCACACAAGGAAGTGTCAGCTTTAAATATTGTACCTAGCCCAGAAATAGAGAAGCCACCTTACGAGAAACCAGTTAGTTAAGCACTGTTCTCCCCTCTTTCCTCTTCTTCCACCTTTGAGCCTGGAACAAACCACAGTGAGTAAAATGGGGCAGGGAGTTGGAAGCAGAAGGAGGAGGCAAAGAAGAAATGGCTTCCTGGCTGCAGAAAGCTCCAGAAGAGCAAAGGAGAAGTTTCAACTTTATATCTAATTCCAAGAAGTAATTATTACAGCTGGGCACGATAACGCATGCTTATAATATCAGTGATTTGGGGGCAGGAGGATTCCAAGTTCAAAGCCAGCCTCAAAATTTAGCAAGGCGGCTCAGTGGTTCAGAGCCCTGGGTTCAGTCGCCAGTACTAAAACAAAGTAGATAATTATTGCACAAGACTGGATACTTCTTCAGTAAGACTATTGGAAACATAAAGTGAGTGTGGGATTTTTTAATTACCAAAGAATGATAAAAAATAAGTCATAGGATGTTGGAGGTTTTCACTCAGGGGCAAGAAAAGAACTTTACTGAATAACTTGAAAGGAAAGAGTGGGACTTAAAGCCAAAGTTTTTCCTCATTTGAATGTTTTTTATCTTCATCTTCCAAATGAAGAGCCTTATTGACTTCATTTTGTTTGTTATTTCTTTAAGCCATCAACATATCTTCTGGTATCTCTATTAAGCATTTGGGATATTAAGAACATTGGACATGCCAAACTCTGTCTCAAAATCAAAAAATGACAAAGAGGGCTGGGGTGTGGCTCAGTGGTAGAGCGCTCGCCTAGTACGTGTGAGGCCCTGGGTTCTATCCTCAGCACCACATAAAAATAAATAAAATAAAGGTATTGGGGCTGGGGATGTGGCTCAAGCGGTAGTGCGCTCGCCTGGCATGCGTGCGGCCCGGGTTCGATCCTCAGCACCACATACAAACAAAGATGTTGTGTCCGTGTGTCCGCCGAGGATTAAAAAATAGATATTAAAAAATTCTCTCTCTCTCTCTCCCCCCCGCTCTTTCTTTAAAAAAAAAAAAAAATAAAATAAAATAAAGGTATTGTTTCCAACTACAACGAAAAAAATATATATACATATATATATTTAAAAACAAACAAACAAATAAATAAAAAAGGGCCAGGTATGTGGCTCAGCAGTTGAGTGCCCCTGAGTTCAATCAGTCCCTTGTACCACAACAAACAAACAACAAAACACTGGACCCTCCAAGCAATCAGGACCCAGGACCGGAGTCCCCAGGTGGCATGTTGCATGTGCAGCAACTCCACAGCTGTTCCTCCAGCAAGTTATGAGTTCAAGAGGGAAAACCGTAGATGGATTAAAGTCAATAATGTTTTCCAACTTACAACAAGGTGGTCGAAGCACTCTCCCAGCACAAAAGCACAAAGCACTGCTATTATACCTGTTGGTGGGTAAGCCAAATGAAATATGTTAAAAGGCTCTCTAATCATGCCCAAAGCCAGGCAGAGGAGGCCAACTTGAGTCCTCATCACCATCTCACAGCACATTTTTTTTCTTTCTCTCTTTCTCTCTCTCTCTTTCTTTCTTTTTGGTATTAGGTTTGAACCCAGGGGTGCTCTGCCACTAAGCTATATCCCAAGTTCTTTTTATTTTTTTATTTTGAGACAGGGTCTCACTTAGTTGCGAAGGCTGGTCTTGAGCTTGGGATCCTCCTGCCTCAGCTACCTGAGTCACTGTGATTATAGATGTGCACGACCAAGCCCAGCTTTACCTTTTGTTTTTGGAGTGGAATAGTTTCCCTCTGCAGGATATTAAGGATCCCAAGACTGCTTTAAGAAGTTTCTTTATTGTATGAGATGTGATTGAAAACTGTCAATCATGGATCTGGCGGTCCCTGCTCATGAGCTTAAAGACTGTTCTGATTACGATAATTACATATTTATGAATATCCTACCTAGAGAGTAACAATTTTACTATGTCAGACTACACCACACAAAGATGCATCAATTTCATCTGCAATGAAAAATAGAGACTAATAACATAGTTATATTTATATGATAGTCAAACATCAAGATGCAACATAAGTACTTCAACTAAAAGAATTCTGATCATTATTTAACCTTGAGATGATTAAGGGTGAAGGCTTCTGAGCTTTCATGATTTGCTTTTTTTCATAGTTTGTGCGGTTTTGATTTGATTTTTTAAAATCCATAATTAACATTTATTAACATTTGGATTCACTCAACCCCAGTGATATGGTGGCAAAGCAAAAACAACAACAACAAAAGACCGATAGGCATGATTAATGGTCAAAGCAAGGGCCATTGGCCCTGACCAGGGAGCCCAAATCAGCAAGTTGTTTTGGCCAAGTTGGAAGGCTGATGCCTCTTGCTGGATTTTCTCTTCTTTGAATCTCCTCAAAATTGTTGAGGGGTTTCAACTAGTCAAAATTGTTAGTCCATCATCCCTGGTAGAAGAGATGGTTATGATACCCTTCATAATGTCAAAGGAGGGCTGGGGCTGGAGCTCAGGAGCAGAGTGCTTGCCTTACACATGTGAGACATCGGGTTCCATCCTCAGCACCATATAAAAATAAACAAGTAAAATAAAGTCGAAGGATTTTCCTCACCCTGAATCCCTGTATGCCTTCCCTTTGTTACCAACCACTTCCTTGAAGTCATTTGACCTGGTTAAATGTTTTTTTTAACCATCCAAAAAGTTAATCTCCTATATTTCTTCTGTTAGGCAGGATCCTTGTTGTCACCTTTTGAGAGCACCATGGGTCAAAATTGTTTACAAGAACTCATTAGAAAATGGCACAGATAGAGGCCACCCTTTGCAAATGCTGAACAAATAGTCAGTACAGAGTGCTGACTCCCACTGGCCAGATCTGAACAGTGCTTTTGCTACATGATTTTTCTTTGGCAGAGAGAATGTATCATCAGTTTGGTAATAGATAAAATTTCCTTTTATTATGGTAAAAATATCATGACATAAAATATACTGTCTTAGCACTTTTTGGGGGGGGGGCGGTAATTGAACTGTAGATTGAACCCAGAGGTGCTTTACTACTGAGCCATATCCCCAGACCTTTATTTTTTATTTTGAAATAGGGTCTTGCTAAGTTACTGAGGCTGGCCTTGAACTAGAGATTCTCCTTCCTCAGCCTCCCTAGTTGCTGGGATTACAGGCATGTGCCAGCTTGTCTTAACCCTTTTTAAGTGTGCAGTAAGTGTATTCACATAAACTTAGTTTCCAAGCTGTTTCATCTTGCAAAATTGAAACTCCATATCCTTTAAGCAAATATCTTCTCTTCCCTTACCCTTAGAAGCCAGCAGCTACCATTCAACTTTCTGTTTCTATGAATTTGATTTCTTTAAATATCTCATAAAAGTGGAATCATGCAATATTTCTCTCTCTCCCCCCACCCCTCTCTTTTGGATTGATTTATTTCAGTTAGCATAATATCCTCAAAGCTTATCTGATAGATAATTTTAAAGGAAGGTATTTTAGAGACAAATAGCATCCTGATAAGCAGCATACCCGAGGCAGTGCTAACTACTTTTTTGGTGATTTCATCTTTATGTTATTTCATATATTCTTTCATAAGAATATACTATTTTAAATGTCTGGTGCAAGAACAGAACATGTAGAACAGTGGTCCTGGAGCCTGAATGTGCATCATAATGACCTTGAAGTTTGTTAAAAACACAATTTCCCTGGGTTCTGAGGATTTCTATATTGAAGAGTCTGAGGTGAGCCCAGATATCGTTGGGGATTCTGGTGCAGGTGGTTCTTCACTTTTGTTGTGAGAAATACCTCTATTCTAAGCCAGAGGTGAGGGCGACCTCCAAGTGTGGCACAGTAAGGCTCCACCCGCTTTCTAGGAGCTTTACTTTCTGTGGATCCTCATGAGGTATTATTTTAAATGCACCACTGAGTGTATTCTGCCTAGTTCTAGAGGTCTTCGAGTACTTGCCTCAGCACCCAATCCCTGCAGGAAAAAAGATATCAGCTCCTGGGACCTGAACAAGATGTAGCACTGAACTTCTGAGTCTTCAACTGAGCTCATCCCACATCTTCTTAACATTTGTCAAATGAATGAGAAAAATAAGGGTAAAAAATGGAATGAAATGAGCATGACTGAAATGGTCAGAGAGTGGTTTAATCCTGGCCTCCTTTTACCCAACATAAAAGTTGTGAGATCTTGATTAACCAACCCCCACATCTCAGTGTCATTAATCCTGCATCTGTATCATGGAGGATTGGTTTCTGCCTCCTGCAGAGGGCTGCGGTGGGGTACAAATGAGGTAATGTATGGAAAAATACTTTGAAATTGTGGAGGCACTTATTTCAATTTTGTTGAATATGAATATGACTGTCTTTTTGCTCTAACCTCATTTCCCCTGTGAATAAGTGCTAAGTTGTTTGACTGCGGTGCACGAGGTCTACTTTGGGCTTTTACAAGAAAATCCTATTATCTGGTATTTTTAAAAGCCACATGGCTTTTCAAACTCTATGGAGATTAAGAAAAGAAATTCATTACTACAACTTTGTGATATGAATGGTAGTAATACCCAACAAATAATGAGCAGTACAAAGGATGGGAGATACACCAGAGAGCAAATTAACTATTCATGGTGCAGTTTGACTCTTCCATGGGGACTTTTAGAAACCTGCAACTGTTCAGTGAAATGGCATTTGAATTTTAGCAGCTCCTTTGATATCACCTTAAAAAGTAGCAAGTATCTGATAAGATGAGCTGAAAAGCATGCGTATAAAATGCCACTTTTAAAGACTTAAGTAAGGTTTATAACCACCCACTAAATTGTAAAGAACTAAAGATTTAGATTGCATTTAAGAAGCAATGTGCCTCAGGTGGCAATAACTGGTGTATGACTAGAGCCAGTCCATGGTCCAGTGAGGAAAATAAGGAGTTTTCCAGAAGGCGTCTGTATTTATCCAGTTGAGCCTGCTGTCCTTGACCTCAGATTAGGTCTTCCCTTACCTTGGTTTATTAAAATGTTCTTGCTTTTTATGAAATGTCAATATTTTGGAGTTTGAATTCTAGATCCACTCAAGGCAAGTGGCTTGAGGCAAATCTCTAATCCATGCAGGTTTTGATTTCTCTATGTGTAAAGATAGAAATATTAGCAATAATATTTGCAAAAACCATAGCTCAAATTATAGTACATACTAGATAATAATTAGTGGTGGCTATATGAAACATAAAAAGACAATAGTTAAGTTTGTAATTTAGGCAAATAAATTAGGTAGAGTGTTATGAAAGTATAAACTTATTGTTTTCATTTCTAGGTTACATATTTTTCCTTTTTTCCCCCAATAGTCCCATTTGGGACCTATCCTTACCTTTGCTCCAAAAGCAAATTGCTAAGGAGCCAGTAAATGGGACATCTCCCTTTTCATGTGAACGACCAACCATATAGCCCTATGTTGGTGATGAGGAACATTCTAGAATCAGTGGTAGAATAGTGTTGTGCCTACCTGCAGAAGTTTTGGTTGGATCTAGAATTTCAACTTCCAGCCTTGGATCTAGGACTAGGTCTTAGACCTTTCTAGAATATAAGACATATCTTTACCAGTGCTTAAAAAATCATAGTTTTTCAACCAGTATTTATTGATTGTTTCAATGAGTAAATGTTCAATAGCTCCATAAATTATTTGGGTCTTCCTAACCATGTGCTTCTATGTGGTCCATGAACTATCTGAAATACATAGCATGTTTTCATTTAAAAAAATGTTGGTGCATTATAATTATATATAATAGCAGGATTCTTTGTTCTACATTTGTATATGCACGCAATATAATGTTATAATTTAACCAATAAAATAGATAGCATTTTTGGTGAGTGATGTTCAACTTATTAAAAAAGAAAACAGGAAAAGGGTGGGAGTCCCTCATGATTAAATATACATATGCTAAGTCCATGGTGGATAATCCAGGTATTCTGGCAGGTGTCTTCCTGGGTCAAAATTGAAGGTAAATTTGATGTCTAATATCATCCAGACTTGTTTCCCAAGTACCTGAAAGGTCACACATATTTTCCTAGCTGGGTCACATTATGAAGCTTTGGTTCTAATACAATATGGACAGCCCATTGACCAAATCATTTTAGAATATTTGCAGGCCACTCTGGGAGTACAGAGGAAGCAAATACTTTTGCCATCTCCTTTTTCTCCTCATGCCCTCATGTCACTCATAGGAAGCTGGTGGCTTAAGAACGTTTTTAAGACATTCACTTTTCAAGAAGCTGAAGAAGACAATCATGCAAGGAGACCCTAGGTTTTGTGGGGCCCAAAGCTAGAGAGAATTTAAGATTCCCTATTTCAGAAGTATTAATGAAAGCTCACAACCAAAAACAAAACAAAACAAAACAAAAAAAGATATTAAAGTCCCTAATTAGGACTCCCTTTGCAGGTGAAGTCCCAAAGCTTGAACTTAATTAGCTTATTAAAGACATACCTTTGTAATAAAGGAAGCACCATTTTAAGTCAAAGGGATTTGTGTTGTAATATCGATTAAAGGAACATTTCTAAATACTTACAGGAAGAGCATGTGCTATAAGTAGCTCCAGAGACAGGCACTAAATGCCAAGTGTTGCAAGTGAAGGAAGAGAGGCTGTCAGGTTGCCAGGGGAGGAACCACTTTAAACTGACTTGACATTTGTGTGTCCAGGAAGCCTCTGTTGAATAGGAATCTTTAGGGAACTTGGACACAATATCTTTATGTTGTTTATTTATTTTTATGTGGTGCTGAGGATTGAACCCAGTTCCTCACATGTACGAAGCAAGTGCTCTACCAATGAACCACAACCCTAGCCCTCCTATCAAATTTTTAAAAGAAATCAATGTAATTCAGCCATTGAGAAAACAGGAAAAAGGAAAAAGGAAAGCAATTAAGTTACTTAAAGAAGGGGGAAGATAAAGTGGCTTCCCTCCTTGGTAGAAAGCCCTTTGCTGGTTGGGTAGGTGAAGCTGCACCCATGCATGGTAAAATAGGTTCTGGGTCTCCTAACTGCCACTCAGAGATCACTTGGCATGTACAGATTTGCTACACATGCCACTTTGCCACAAAGCTGGCACACTGTAAGTGCTTACTGAAAGTGCACTGAATGGATGAACGAACCAAATAAGTGAGTCCACTTTGAACAAACAAGGCCAATTCTGAAATAAAGTTTTACAAAAGAGTCTGTAATTAAGTGTTGTCAGACTTCTTTGCATTGGGAATTCCTTCCTGACTATGTTCTAGGTGTGATGGCAAAAGGATTAGGAAATGCAACGGGGTCAACATTCACTCCTTGCCTAACTTATGCTAAATATTTTGCCTGATGTTTGTATATGTAAGTGTTTTAAATATTTTCCAGTTGATAAAATGAACTCAAAGAGCTTAAATAACTTGTTTGTGTCTTCTCAGGGAACAAGTGTCAAGAGCCAGGATTTGGATCCTGGTTTGGGTGTGCAGGGCACAGTCTCTGACTCTCTGGCCTCTCCTTTAGCCTCTTCTTGACAGCAAATGTGAAAGATGTGAAATAGTGACTAAGGGAGGGAGGATAGTAAAGAAGGGAGCATGGGGTAGTCACACTGCCTATTCATCTGCAGGGTGTGTTTTGTGACATTAAAATGCCCATTTGTGCCAGGCACAGTGGCGCATGTCTGTAATTCCAGTGGCTTGGAAGATTGAGGCAGGAGGACTGCAAGTTCAAAGCCAGCCTCAGCAATTTATCAAGGCCCTAAGCAACTCAGTGAGACCCTGTTAAAAAAAAAAAGGCTGGGGATGTGGCTCAGTGATTAAGCGCTCCTGGGTTTAATCCCTGGTACCCCTACCCCCCAAAATAAATAAATAAATAAAAACATATTTGTAAGGTGGCAGGACAGGTCTGAATGACCTCTAGTGGGGTGACCAAAAGACCCAGCTTGCCAGGGCAGCTGCCATATACCTGCTGCACCTCAGCAACTGTTCCTAGCAACTCTTCCACTCCAAAGTGTCCCACTGTGGACCGTGAGTTCTGTAGCCACCCTATCTTTACGGTTCTTTCTGGCTCTTAATTTCTGTGACTTCAGATTGAATCTAATAAGAACTCTTTTTTAAAAAATATTATTTTAGTTGTCGATGGACCTTTATTTTATTTATATGTGGTGCTGCCTCACACATGCTAGGCTAATGCTCTACCAACCTCAGCCCCTAATAATATCTCTGACTGAAGAAACAGTGAGTTTTCATTTTCTAGGCCTGTGAAGGATAGGGGCTGACAGTACCTCACCTAGAAGTTGCTTTGCATTTCTGATACAGGCTGTTCATCTGCTAGTACTCCTCTCCTTTAAGAGTACACTAGTAAATTCCCTTCTAACAGATTTGGTTCCAGTTAATCTGGAATTGGTACATATTTGTTTCCTTCTTCCTATCAGCAGTGGCTACCACTTACTGAGGAGCAAGGGCATCATCTTGTTTATCGTACATATTGATGCTATTAGTTCTTCACTTTATAGATATAGAGAAATGACTTGCAAGAAAGAGATGGAGTCAGCAAATGCACCTTAACCACTGTGCCATATTGAGATATGCATATACAGTATACACATACACAACAGATAATTTAAAAATCATCAGGCTTCCTAAATTCTCAGGGGCTTTTCCTAGATCAGTCAGTGTCCATGCTAGCCTTTGTAATTTCACCTTTCTTTGCTTCCACTATTCATTCTACAGACTAAGAGGCAGGTTCTCCAGAAAAACAAACAAGAAGGGATAAGCAAGGAGGTGCAATGAGTGCGTTGAGTGTTTCACCCGCTTGTGTGGACCTTCTTCTCCTTTTTGAGTTTGTCTTTCTTTACCACAGTATAAGACAAAAAAACAGGCACTTGCTTTTTTGTATATTTACATAGACGATACTTAAAGAAAAACCACCAGTTGACATGTATCATTCTGCTTTTATTTATTGTCTGGCTAACTTACAAAGACGCAGATGTCTAGGGTAGATTCTACCCTACCATTTAAACTATCCTGATGACATAGATACCAAAATGTGTCTATTACACAGTGCAATGGTATGAAAAAAATATTTTTCTTCCTCTACAGTCCCTGACCATAAGCAGGGAAACATTAATTTCATACCAAAAATTTTTGGGCATTTGAACAACCATCCCATTTCTGCTACTAAAATAACAAATGGGTATTACAAGTTAAAATATAAAGGCCTAAGAGTTTTTACAAATATGCAAATTACCTGCTACTTAGACATACAACGCTGATTTCTTTTAAATCACAAAGTAAGGCACCATTGGATTAAATATTTTTCTCAGCTCTTACTAAATAAAATGCATAGTGAAATAAATACCAAACACTGAATTTTAATACTGTAATACATTTTGGTATAAAATGATATGTGAATGTTAAAATACTATATTGCATCTTGAATACATTTATCTGGAAATTTTATGGAAAGAACATACATGTAAGCTTTGATTTCAGGGAAGAAAATACTCATTTTTGTGATTTTCCAGAGTTTGAAGATTTTAGCATAGAATTTATTCAAAGTTTTGGATACAATTAGTTGATAACTTTTCAAAGTCAGCATGTAGGTGTATTAATGAAGTATTTCCTTAAAAATACAGTCTAAAACATCTCTATTCTGGATGAATGGCAACTTTGAGCTGTGACCCTGTTTCAAACTTTAGAAAGGTACCTTCAAAGTTGAGATACACAAGGGATTATTCAATTCCTGCTATCCCTTACGAAACTCAAACCTACCTTTTTGGAGGTCAGAATTTCCTCCACATTTGCTAGGAAGCCCAAACTCCATTTTTTGTGCGGCGGGTCACTGGGCTCTATTATGGGATGTTTTTCACTATTGCCAACAGATCAAAAATCCAAAATAAAATGCTGCTGCTAAATTACCAAAACCTTAGTGATTTTAAATCACCAAGCTTGTTACACATTTATATACCTTGCTTCTCTTTGGGGAAAGAGCCCAAGAGGCTATGTGGAAGGTGACAGATGAATGGCAGAGGAGAGGGAGAAAACAAGCTCTCTAATGTACTAAAACCGGGACTTTGGCAAGGAAAATTATAAAAATACAATATATTCAATCAGTAAATTCATAATTTATTAGACATTCCATTTATTAGAACTCTAAGTTCTGCTTTTATATAAATGAAACAGTTATTTACTCTATAAATAGGAATGCATCTTTCAAATTTTTCTTTGGATTGATTTCTTGTTAGCATCTCCCAGTAATACATGAATAATACACTGAACCCATGATACAAAGTTAAGGTAGATAGGTATATACATATGTGGTCATACGCTTTTAAAAAATAAGAAATGGTAATTTTAAACATAACCATATAAAACATCAACATGGAAATATTTTTTCCAACTCTATAGCTATATTTAAGAGTCCCAGTAAAATTTTGTAAACAAAATCATATTTAAAAAAGGCAAAGGCTGGCTCTTCCTCGTGGTCCTTTAGTGGAGCTTTATTTGCATAGATCTAAAAAAAAATGATTCTCCTGGAGAGTTCAAAACAAATTCCCTCCCAATTTCTACTAACAAGCTCCCTAATTCACTCAACCCCATCAGCATCAGAGTTAGATTTGTAGAGTTTTGCCCATCAACTCAAATCTATTCCCTTCTTCCATGATTCTGATTTGAGCCCTTTCCCTCACTTTCTTCCCCTACTACCTAGCCTTCTTAGCTTCTCCAGGCCTTGAGGAGTTTGCTCAGTGGGAGAAAAACAAAGGCCACTTCAAATCTCCAAGACAGGCCTCCAACTGACAACTGAACACACAAGCCAGCTGGTTTTGAGTCAGGAAGGCCTGACATGCTTTCGGTTTCTTTCCAATGGCTTGATTCCATGTGACTGTAAATCATTATTAGATTGATTTCTGACCTTGGTACTGTGAAGCAATACTTCAACACAGAGAGCAAGGGAAGGGAAAAAATAAACGACAAAAATCAAGCTGCCTGCCAAACAAGGTTTGGGTCCTAATTTTATTGCCTCTTGAATTGCTAAAGCTCAATCTTGATTTTAAAAAAAGAGATTTTGGTACTAATGTTCCTCTTCCAGAACTGTGCTGAACACTAGGGTAGCCACCATCACATGTGGTTCCTGAGCACTCTATATGTGAATAATTCCAATGGAGATTGCCTAAGAGTAGGATACACACTTTTGTTTGAAGATTTAGTACCAAAAAAAGAATGCAAAATGTCTTAGTAATTTTTATATAGGTTGTTGGTTGAAATGATATTTTGGGTGTATAAGGTTAAATAAAATATACTATCATTTCACCTGTTTCACTATCTTTAAAAAATGTGGGTACTAGAAATTTTACAATTATATATGGAGCTCACATTATGTTTCTACTGGACAGCTCTGTCCTGGGGCCTACCTTGGTCTGCCAAGGATTGGATATCCTTGTAACTGCAGAAGCTTCATGTGAGCCATGCTCAGCAACTTGCTTAGGCAGTCTGTGGTTCATGGAAACAGACAGGAGGCCAAGTGTGCGAAAAACGCACAGACGAAAACAGCTCTTAGGGACTTTAATAATTATAGCCTGTAGCAAATAAGCAGTGAATATTTGAGTTTGTTTGGTTGAAAGCTGGGATATAATTTGTCTCTGCCTACTTTCCACAAAAGCCTATTGATCCCAGCAGCCAACACTGGCAGGCTGTAGCTGAAGCAAGCAATAGCTTTGACAATATACACAACAGAAGCTAGGTGCTTCTCTTTACTGGATCCCCCCACCCCCAACACACACATACATGCACACACACATTCCCACCTCACCCTCCCTTCTTCCTGCTTGCCCTAAGTGAAGGGGACAGGGAAGTGGGGAGGAGGGTGTGTAATTCTCCGACAGCAACATCAGAAGCAGCTCTGGAGCTTGAGTAGACAAAAGCAGGCCAAGATCACCTTGGGATCGGAGGAAGGGGTGGGGCACCCCTTTCTCTTCGGTTGGATCCACCTTCATGAAAAAAATCAGACAAAATATAATTTTGGTTAGAAAGCTTATGTTCTTAGTGTGGGAATTCTGGAATGGTGCCCACTACCTCACCCCTTATGACCAAGGCTGTAGCATGTGCAGATGAGAAAGGAAAAGTGTTGAATGATCTGAATAAACACTAAAGATGACTCCACTGACTACAGAGTCCCCACACAAAGTAAAAACAAATACTTTTCTTCTTAGCACACAGTTTGTGTTAATTATTGATTGATAAAACATGGATGAACAAAAACAAAATATTCACCCATCTTGTACCACCGAGATAACCAATAAAATTTTGTGTATATTTTCCATTTAGATTCAGTTCCCTTTTTTCTTACAAAAGTTTGAACATCTTCCAGTCAATATTCTTTCAAATGTAATCGTTAATGATACACTGCATTCTATTATATAGAACTATACTGTAGTTTACTGATCTAATCTGCTTTTTTTGTGGTAAGGTTAAAATGGCTGTGAAGTCATATTTCACTGTAGGTTTTTTTTTTCTTAAATGGTATTGGGGTCAAACCCAAGAGCTCTGTACCACTGAACTTTACCACTGAACCCTTTCCACTTTTTATTTTGAGACAGGATATCTCTAAGTTCTGCAGGCTGTCCTCAAACTTGTGATTCTCCTGCCCCAGCCTCTTGAGTCCCTGGGATTATAGGTGTGTGCCACTGCACCTGGCTCACTGTAGTTTGATTTGCCTTTCCCTAATGACTAGCAATGTTGAGCTTATTGACTATCTATATATCTTCAGATATATATCTTCAAGTATTCAATCTATTTTTGATTTTTTTATTGTTGAGTTGTAGAAATTCTTTATATAATCAGAACATTAGTTCTTTAATAGATATATGATTTCCAAATATTTTCTCCTATTCTATGGACTGCATTTTCACTCTCTTGATGTGTTCTTTTTAAAAGCTATGCACATCTGTGGGCTACAAACTGTAACTGCTGTTAAAACCCAGTCACATTGGAAAGAGTCATTTATCCCACACTCATACTTTGAGGATCTAGCAGGTGTGAGGTATGAAGTCAGGTGTTCAGAGGCTGTGGCCAGGTCTGCTGGAGGAACATGTTGGTTAGGTAGTCGTGTTCACCACGGCTCTGAGATTCAGTGGGCTGGCTCTGCTGGGTTCCTCAGCAGGTGTCTCGATAATGACCCTACAGACTTAGGGACTTCTGAGACAGAACCAAATATCTGAGCAAGGAGAGGAATTAGAGGAAAATATCAGCTGTCTACTCCTTTGTGTCTTCCTTTCACCATCCCTTTCACCATCTTTTCTTGAGCAAATGTCTGAGCAAAGGCTTATCTGGATGGAAACCAGCCACCTGCCATGGAGCCTTGACCATCAGCTGACACACCACTAAATGGTTACCAAAATGAGGGCTGGCCTTATTCAACACTGCTGAGAGTGTACTCTGTGCTGCTCGGGATGGTCTTGGTGCCTACCGGGCTTTGGATCTGGAGGCTAGGGCAGCTACAGAAGCAGAAGAAAACATGGCACTCTATAGTAATGTATTTATTTTTGTTAGATGATCTGTTATTATTATAAAATATTAAGCATGACTAAGGCTAGAAATATTTAAAGCAAATCTACAAAAAAACAAAAACAAAAACAAACAAACAAAAAACCCAAACAACCCACTTCAGCAGGCAGTGGAAATTAACTTATTTAAAAATATTTTAAAATGTCTACTATATTTCAGGTTCTGTGGAATATGCAGTAGTGAGCAGGATTAGCATCATTCCCATCCTCAAGTTGCTTACTTGAGTTTTGAAGAAAGAGTAGGGAGGGAAATCTAGAAGCTATGGGTTCTATCATTGATTTAAAAATACAAATAATATTTAAATTAGATTAAGAATGTTTATAACAAGTCAGAAAAAGTATTTAGAGTTTATATAAGCAACTCTTTAAAGTGAATTCATTTGTTATTGTGCAAGAGGGAAGAAATACTGGCCATACTCCTATCAGACAGAAACCCCTCTTTAAATGAACACATACACACACAAACACGGAAAGATAACTGTTCCATGTGAAGGCTTAATTTTCATCAAAATATTGAACTGCTAACTTGTATATACTAACTTTGTTAAAGTTATATAACTTTTTATTAAGTGTTGTCTAGGAATGTGGCATTTCATCTAAATAAATTTTTCAAGGTATCAGTTTTTATTTCAAGCAGCAACGTTCTCTTTATTTCTGGCATTTTTTCATGGAGATTTGCCCAAATATTTTCTAACACTTTGAATTCTTCAACAGAGGCACAAAGCATAATTTGGCTCATTTAATTTAACCCAATAGAAATGTACTCAGTAGAAACTCTGAGTTCCTAGCTCCTCCTCTTACCTGAGGCAGCCACCCATCTCCCCCACTCAGTGATTTTGCTTCTAACTGCCCTTAACTTCAAGGCTATCAGCTGCTCTAAGAGTGGAACCAACAACCAAAAATTAAGAACTGGTGTGTTAAGAAAGAATCAGTGGCTCTGAGGGGGTGTAAGGTGCTCTGCCAGGGAGTAAGGACAAGGCTGAGGCTGTGGAGACTGTTATTTGACTTGCTCGATTTGGTTTTGAGGTGAAGTCTGCTATAAGTCTGAACCTCATAGGTGACATTTGTATGTCTCATGCTAATTCATTCATTCTTTCTTTCTCCCCTCCTCTCTCTCCCTCCCTCCTTCTCCTCCCTCCCTCTCCCTCTCTCTCTCAATTTGTGGTGCCAGGGATTGAACCCAGGGCCATGCACATGCCAGGCAAGTTCTCTCCCACTGAACTACATCCCCAGCTCCCACGCTAATTCTCTCTTAGTCCTGTCACAATATTTATTGTTGTGAAATTCCAATGTGTCTATTTTCCCTTCGTGTTCACATTTCTTGGACAGGGGAAAAGTGCTTTGCTTTTTTATGGTATATTATTAGTAAACAAACAGGAACGATTTAAATGTCCAATAATGGTCAACTATTGTATGCTAACCTGAACACCATGGAATAAAAGCCACGTGATAAAATGGGGATGGATGTTATGGAAAATCCTATCACCAAAAAAACCTGTATAACTATATAAAAAATCAGAAGTATATGAAGAAGAATGGGAAGAGAACCTAGTAAAACTGAAATATCTGTTCTATGGAGAGATTAGGATATATTTAAGATTTTTAGATGCTCCATAAAGCTATGGTTATAATACATTTAAAATATCAAGGAAGTTGACAGTAAGTTTTTGCTATAATTAGTAAGACATTTTGCCAGTCTCAAAACTTGTTGGAATAGAAAATGGCTCTCCGTTCACTTTGTCTCAGGAAGATCAAAATGGGGTAAGAATGATCAAAGAGGCCAAATAGTAGCATTTAATCCTGACAAACCAAAGGTCTCTGAGCTCCCCATGACACATAATAACAATTATCCCTCATCCCCTTTCTAAGTATCTACAGCCTCCTCACTGCTCGTGCAAGGGGAGTTTACCAGGATTTAGAGAACTCAGAATCAGGTTCTCCAGGTCAGAGGCCTGGACTTCCTACATAATGCCACGCATAACCCGGGCTATTCAAGTATGAATTTGCCAAAAGTTGGCAGAAATACTCACTCCGGCTTTCACTTCTTGCCAATTTACTGGGATACGTTTTGGTCGTTGGTACATATGGCTCTGGAGGTGGCAAATCAGAAATCGGATGGAAGTAGAATCTGCTTTCCCACTCATCTGGGGAAGAAACAAACAGTATCTTCAGCAACAGACAATCTGCTACAGGCTTACGTAATGAAAGGCACAGACGAACCATAGAGAGAACTGCAGAAGTCAGTTCTAGTTTTATGCCTAGAAATTTACAAATGTCCATGATTAGCACACCGATAAAACATATTGGCCTGCAAATCTGTGCTTTTTTTTTTTTTTTTTTTCCAGTGCTGGAGAGGGAACCACAAAAAGAATTTAACTAGGGTGTTTAGGGTGATGATGTGATGCATGCTTGTAATCTCAGCAATTGGGAAGCTGAGGCAGGACTGCAAGTCTGAGGCCCATCTCAGCAACTTAGTGAGATCCTGTATCAAAATAAAAAATAAAAAGGGTTGGGGAAGCAGCTCAGTCATAGAGTATCCCTGAGTTCAATCCCCAGCACCAAAAACAAAACAAACAAAAAACTAGGGTGATTAGGATCCAGCCAGTCCCTTTCAGGAGCTGGGGGCTAAGGTATAGGACACTCTTCTTCCCACAGTGGGACCAGGAATAACAGGGACCACTCTGAGAACATGATAGACTAAAGCAGCTTAACAGCTGCAGGCCACTGGGCCTCTTACCTACAGCCAACTATTTAGAAACGTAGATGACAAGACGATAAGGCACAAAAATGTTGTGGCCCCACCTCCCCCCACCAAATTCTGGAATCTCTGGAAAATTAATCAAAATGAAACTCCAGCAAGGAACAAGTTACAGAAAAATGATCTGCCTTTGTGGGAAGTGGGAGAGGAGGATTACTAGTTTAAAGGTGAAGTTGTAGTGGGCCCTAAAATGGTAAGTTACATCAGTGCCCTTCAGTGTGATAACGACAGTGGATGAAAAAATGTTAACGCAAACACCACGCACCTTCACAGGAGGAGTCTTGGAAGCCATTTCTAATTGAAGTTGAAGGCGGTGGTGGGGGAGGTGCCCCAGCACCAGGTCTGTCAGGAGGAAGAGGTGGCCTGGGTCCGCCCCTGGGACTATCAACTCCACTCCTGGACGGCAATTGGGGGGTGGCGGGCAGGGCCCGAGATGTGCTGCCATTTCTGTTTATTGGAGGTGGTGGTGGGAGGGGTCCTGAGGCAAAAAAAATAAGATGATATTTAGAGTAATACTGCCTTACATCCCCTATTGCTATTATGTTCATCATCAGCATGCAACTAATGACTACCTACTGGATACATATGCTTTAACTAGGGAACATGGAGAAATGGTGGAGACTTTCCAGGACTTGAGAAATGAGCGACATATTATAAACAAACAAATGTGCATTAGCACACATCTGTATGGAGAGCCAGTATGTATTCAGAGCTAAATGGCTGTTTGGCTTTGAGTTAGCACCGAGGCTGGAGATGACATGGTGAAACTGAAAACAGGTGATAATTTTTTAAAAATGTTTTATAATTCTTTTAAAGAGCTATTGAATTAATCACTTTGACACCATGAAAGAATTAAAAAAGAGTAAGATAGTTATGAAGTTATTTTAATAGGTCTTCAAAAGAACTGATTTCTTTAAGGACACAGTATCACTGCTAACCACACAACCATGTTGCGATCCATTTCCAGGCAGAGAGGCATCAGGAAGCCAGTCATCCTGAGAACAGTAGGAGTTCCTTCTCCTTCTTCCTCTTTGAGCAGGCAGATGGCACAGGCACTGACAAACAGCTAATCAATGTTCCTGACTATTGGTGCCAGAGTGGGTCCTGCCCCATAAGCCAGCTGCTGTCCCGTGGAGCTTGATTCCCTGTCTACACGGAGTGCCAGGTAGCAACTTTTCTCACAGCACTGTTGCCTGGAGTAATCAGTCAAAAAGCAAGAAGAAAAAAAAAAAAGTACTATCTAAACAGTATTTGATACTGTTTTTTTTAAATTCAAAGATATGGCATAACCAGAACATTTTAAGTTCCAAGAAAAAAAAACTCAAATTCTTCTTTTTGATAAGAAATGCATCTTGCTTTTTCCCTTATTCCAAATACAGCAGCTGTTTGGGTAGTGAGTAAATTTTAAAAATATTAAACTTGAGCATTTTCCCATGTAAATCAGAGTGGCCTTAGTAATTATTCCTGATTTTCAGTAGTGTGTTTCACTTGTAAGATGATGATGTTTTATGTAAATACAGTCTTAAGGCATTATAAATACACATATTTCATTTCTTATAGATTCAGAATTTGACTTAGGGACCTTGAATTGAACAATCTGCCCACTGCAGATACCCCAACAGAAAGTCTGGGCTCAAACATTTGATGGGGGTGGGAGGCACTGCATAGTGCTGGCTGTTCTCCCAAGGAGGCTTCTGTGTCTCACCTTGTAGCATTTATTGTCCCATACTGCTTGTCACTGCTAGAGTCCCCACAGCAAGAGGTGATTTACTGGGTGTCAATGCTGTGGATTTAACTTCACTGGTGATATCAGCCTCTACTTGCCACTAAATGCAAACTAGACATCCAGCATTATGGAGACAGGCACTATGTAACGTGGTCAACTTCATCTTGTTTTTGCTTCTTTAGTAAACGTTCATGTTCCTAACTCTGCAACCTCATGGACCCTTGCTCCAAACCCACATTGGCACAATAGAAAAGAAGACAGATTTCTATTTCCCATTGGCAGGACAATAATAAAATGATAATTTACATGACTTCTTGTCAGAAAACAAGATAATCTCTACACACATTTGTCTCATTTGATTCTCACAATAACCCTGAGACGTATAAGGCCAGCAGACAAGGCCTGAGAAGTTTTAGAAGTTTAAAAGGCTCAAGTCAGGAAGCTAATGAGTGGAAGAGCTGGGATTTAACTTCAAATCTGTCAAATTCTAAAGTCAGTGAGGCCAAACCACATTTCAAAATACAGATGGCCCTTTATGACTTCTCATAGGCTCTTCATGGTATGTAAACCGGTGGAATTTTCTGGAAGACAATATGGCAGTACCTATGAAATCCATGGTTTTTGATGTACAACCATTGACCCAGAAATTCCATCTTTAGAAATTCATCCAAAGGAAATACATAGATGTGCACAAATATTTAGCTACTAGGATCCATCACTGTAGTATCTGCATGCAACAGCAAAACCCATATATGACCCACATGACCAAGGGAGGGGACTGGTTAAATAAATCAAGGTACATTTATAGAATCTCATATAGCCTTAAAAATTATATTGTACACTTAACAAGGGGACTTATCATGCAGCCTAGAGCATATGTCTCACCAAAAGGTGAAATATAGAGAAAGGAGCCAATGTGGCAGCCATTGGTTACATGAGGCTACTGAGTATTTGAAATGTGTCTAATCTGAATTGAGATGTGCTATGTGTTAAATAGATATTAGGTTCCAAAGAATTACTAGGACAAACAAAATGAGCATGAAATATATTAAGAACAATTATTTTCTTTGCAAATTATGTTGGTAATCCATTGGGTTAAATGAAAATATATTAAAATTAATTTCTATTTTTTTAAAAAAAAGAAGTAAAGGAAAACAAGGCAACATATTCTGCATCTTGATGGTAGTACTATATATTCATATATATATATATATATATATATATGTTATCATTTCTTACATTTGTGTTGTAATTATAAAAATAAATAGGGCAAATTGTTCCATATATAAATTATATCCCAACAAACATGATAATAAAAAGAAATATAGTTCATGAAGTGTTTTAACAGTATTGGGCACATATTAACCACCTGATAAATAATGGCTATTGTTATGATTCATTAAAGCAACCAGCATCAGGCTGTTTCATAGTGGGGTAGGGAGGGGGATCATGGGAGGAATAGACAAACTCTAGATAGGGCAAAGGGGTGGGAGGCAAAGGGAAGGAGCAGGGGGTTAGAAATGATGGTAGAATGAGATGGACATCATTATCCAAAGTACATGTATGAAGACACAAATGGTGTACAACCAGAGATATGAAAAATCGTACTCTATATGTGTAATATGAATTGTAATGCATTCCTCTGTCATATATAACAAATCAGAATAATAAATAAATAAATAAAAATTAGGTTGTAGAAAAATAGTTAATTAGGGGCTGGGGTTGTGGCTCAGCGGTAGAGCGCTCGCCTAGCACACATGAGGCCCTGGGTTCGATCCTCAGCACCACATAAAAATAAGTAAATAAAATAAAAATATTAAAAAAAATAGTTAAGTATATCAGAAAATGTTAATGGGATATTGGTAAAAGGCAAAATACCACCTAATATAAGTAGTATGTTACCAATGTTGCAAAAATAACATAAATATGCATTAAAAGATTGAAAATATATGTATAAAATTATCAATAATTATTTCTGCATGGTGGTAGTAGGATTATATTTTTATTTTCTGTATACTTTCTTCTATTTCTAAATTTAATAGGAATAACTTATGCAATAAAAATAAACAATACTTTTATATGTCACTGCCTATCATATTTTTAACAAGATTTAATCTATTCATTCATCATTTGGTAGATCCATGCAAAAAGGTTTGCAACTACTTTGCAGGAAAATTTATAGAAGTTGAATGAGAAGAAAAATGTCTGATTTTATGCATTTAACTACCTGATATCATTCATTAATTTAATGAGATGCCATTACATTTAGGGACTGGATTTAATGAACTAGTAATTCTTCAATATTTGTAGTACACTCTCCATGGTGTAGTGTTTTGAAGGAGTGGTTCTCAAACTTTGCTGCACATTAAAAACTCTGTGAAACTTTCAAATATATTGATGTCCAGCCAGGCACAGTGGTGTACACCTGTAATCCCAATGACTTGGTAGGCTAAGGCAGGAGGATCGCAAGGTGGAGGCCAGCCTCAGTAATTTAGCAAGACCCTAAGCAACTTAGTGAGACCCTGTCTCAAAATAAAAAACTAAAAAGGGATAGGGATGTGGCTCAATGGTTGAGAGCCCCTAGATTGAATCCTGAATACAAAAAAAAAAAAAAAATCTTGATGCCCAGTGTGTATCCCAGACCAATTATACCAGAAATCCCCAGGCAGGGACCCAAGTTTCTGTGGTTTTTAAAGCTCCCCATATGATCCCAGTATATTAAGTTCCTGAGGTCACAAGGTCAAAGGTCAGTTAACTTCTCCTAAAGAAAAAAAATTCCCCATTTCCTGACATGATGAGGTATAAATGAAGTTAAATTTAAAAATGCTTCCTGGCTGGGTGCAGTGGTGCATGCCTATAATCTTTGCTATTTGAAAGGCTAAGGAAGGAGGATTGCAAGTTCAAGGCCAGCTTGGGCAAATATAGAGTTTATGACTATGGAAATTTTTATAAAGAGAAGGTCTATACCTTTGATTCTCCAAGGGACTTGTGTATCAGAGATTTTAATGAAGGACAAATAGATTTTTCAACATTTGTCTGTAAGGAGCAAGGTAGTGGCCTCAAAGCCTGGCAAACAGAGAAGCACAAACCCTCATTAGCTCTGATATAACTGCCATTCTCCTTAGAATCATGGGCCCTCCTGGAGGAGATGAGAATTTATTCCCTATTAAGTTTCCCATTAGGGAGGCAGGGGAGGGAATGGTGAGTCCACATAGATGGAAGAAGAAAGCTCCAGCCTCTTTCTTATTAACTTGCCTGTGACCATTTACTTGTTGGTTACTCTTGTCTTCTCACCTTTAAAACATGCTGAAATACTGTTCTTTCCTTGGCGGGTTATATGAGGCCACGATGACATATAAACGTCAGTGTCACTTAAAAGCACTGGAGCAGTACTGTATTCATGTACGCATCATCAGTGACATTTGGGTAGGTTTTAGGGAGACAACTCACCCATTTCTTGACATACCTGATCTGCCTGGTGGGTCCCTCACTGGAGGAGGGGGCCTCTCATTAGGCGGGGGAGGAAGAGGGCCCGACCTTCCTGGTGACGGTAAGGGAGGTGCAGATGAAGTGAGGGACACATTCCGCTGTGGGAGCCTTGGGATTTCATCACTGCCACTGGAACCCGGAGGCAGGGGAGGTGGGCCAGGCCTGCTGGGTGGCGGTGGAGGAGGTGGGGCCTGTGAGGAGGAGGAAGGCCGAGGCGTAGAAGGCACTGGAGGCTTGTTGTTTTGAGGGGGAGGAGGTGGAACGGCTTCCCTGTGCAAGGAGGGCCTGTTCCCCATTGGAGGGGGTGGTGGAGGGGGTTTGTCATCCAAGGCCCTGCCTGGGGTTGGGGGCAGAGGAGGCCTGCCTGAGAAGGGTGAGGAGGAGCCTGAGGGTGTCTGGCGTAGGGAGCTTCCTCCAAAAGCAGCACCTCTGTTTCCGGGGAAAGGGGGAGGAGTAGGCCCAGGGCTAGGCTGCCTGAGGGCTCCTGGCACTGGTGGGGACCCCCGGTTATGAAGACTTGATTGAACGGGTCTTGGTGTATTAGGTACTGGAGGGGGAAGGTTATCAGGCTTTGAGCCCACATCAGGCCTTGGGGGAGGCATTCGGTTCCTTGGAGGCTCTGGGGGACCGGTTCTGTGGCCTGGAGAAGGCACAGGAAACCTCCCTGGGCCACTTGGGGGTGAAAAGGGTTTGGCAGATGTGGCTCTTCCTCCTGGTGGCAAAATTGGTGGTCGGCTTCCTCCAGAATCTAAAGAACAGGAAAACATATCAGTTAGGAAATCAGGAGCCTAAAGAAATCAGAAGGCTGGAGTACAGTCCCAGCTACAGGAAGCCCTTTCCCAGAATGTTATGAAATATAGGTAACTGTTACTTATATAAATTGGGTTTTGTGTGGTCTTTCCTTACTGGAGGCAGAGGGATAGATCATAGCTCTCTGTTTAGCTTCTAATTCTAGGTTTTACATGCCATCTGCTTTCAAAGGGGTAATAGAGAGATGTCTTAGCATTAAATGTGGACAAAAGCCAAAATGAAATTGGTAAAGAGTTCTGGTCGAACATACCTATAATCCCAGAGGCCTGGGAGTCTAAGGCAGGAGAATCACAAGTACAAAGATAGCCTTAGCAATTTAGTGAGACTGTGTTTCAAAAAAAAAAAAAAAATAGNNNNCCGCAAAAAAAAAAAAAAAAAAATAGAGGAGGCAGGAGGAGGGCTGGGGATGTGGCTCAGTAGTTAAGCACCAATACCTGGTACCAAAAAAAAAAAAAAAGGAGAAGGCCCTTTTCATTGAGAGAGAACAAGAACAAGATGGCTGGGCAGGGATTTCCGTTGATGATTTATCTAGACCACCATCCTTGTTCCCTGGCCCTTGGACCTCTCTCTCAAGTTTGAAAAATAACTCATTCTTTTAGGTGACAATGTTAGTTATTCCAATATAAATTCATATGCCGAGATTACATAGTCCCTTTGAAAAGCACTGCCCCCAAATGGGGGTCAATTTAATGGAAGAGTTATGTCTACAATAAGAAGTAAGAAAGAAGCCAGGTGCAGTGGCACATACTGTAATCCCAGCAGCTCAGGAGGCTGAGGCAGGAGGATTATGAGTTCCAAGCCAGCCTCAGCAAAAGCGAGGAGCTAAGCAACTCAGTGAGACCCTGTCTCTAAATAAAATATAAAAAAATGTGGCTCAGTGGTCAAGTGCCCGAGTTCAATTCCTGGCACCTGCTCCCCACCCCCAAAAAAAGAAATAGACAAAGGTCAAGTGAAAGAATTTACACTGGTGCAAGGAAGCAGGCAACAACACAACTCTTTCCTATTGGGATAATTTCCATCTCAATATCAGCAGGAAAGAACAACCCTGCTAACTGCTTCAGCTCAACAAATGAACCAAAGTTTAGGGAAGAACTAAAGGGGAAAACAAAAATATGGAAAATGTGAACTCCTGCCTCCAGTATCTCTTGAAACCCAGGGTAATTTCTGAAAAATAGTTAGCCTTAAAACATCTACCACTTCAATCAGGAGCTAATTGATGTATCAAATATTTATTGCTCACCTGCTGTTTGTCAGTCATTATTGTAGATGCTAGAGACGGAGAAATAAATAAAATAAAAAAGATCCTGCTCTCCTATAGTTTATCTCTTGTGGGAAAGATAAATAGCAAGCCAGTAAAAAATATTTTCAGATAGTTTAAAGTACCAAGAGAGACTGATGAATCAAGAGTATCTGAGAGACCAGGACAGATAGGGTGACCAGGGATAGCTCTTCTAAGGATGTGACATGTGAGCTGATAACTGACAAGAAGAGGCTAGCCATGGGTAGATGAGGCAGAGAGGCTTAAGGTAATAAGCCAGCAGGTGCAAAGGCCTTGATGTGGGCATAAACTTCAAGTTCAAAAAAAAGAAGCCTAGGTGCTCAGGGTGCAGACAGTATGGGGTAAAGGTCCTGGTGAAGGTAAGGGAGGTACAGATGAAGTGAGGGACACAAATATGGGGAAGTATGGAGCTTTAGTGGCCTACAAGGGCCAGGTCACAAAGAGGCTGGTTGACCAAAAGGAGTTCAGATTGTATTCTAGGCACAATGGGAAGCAATTGGACAGATTTATTCAGTGGAATAACATAAACTCTAGAGAGAATTTTTTAAATCTTGACTTCAGTTCTAGATAAAAAATTGTATTTTCCTTGACTAGGTGGTATAATTCTATGACCAACTTGTGATAAATTATATCTCCCAAGTTCAGATTAATGCTGTAGTCACCATCCATCAACACAGATAGAGGTCTTTTGGCACACCATTCTGTGTGCTAACTTAAATTCTATCTTCATTTCTCTCACTCTCTTTATTTCTATTTTGCCTTAATTTCTTCACCTATTGTATGAATATGTGCATTTGTCAACTGCCTCAAATCCTTTTGGTGGGTTTTTAATAAATTTAAATTTATTTTTATTTATTTTTTCATCTTTAACCTAACTTTTTATATGATGTTTCAGATCCCCGTAACTTTGCACACAAGATTCTGTGTTCAGTTGAATTTAAACTTCCTTTTGTATTTGAAGACAGTGTGACTACTGAACTTGAAACCTTTTATTCTAAGCATCTTGGTGGTTTCTGGTGAGGTTAAGTGGGTGAGAGGATGAAGGGAAAGTAGAGGATTCTTTCCTATCATCACATGAAGTTTCCCCCACAGTCTGCTCTCAGAAATTTAAATTTAAACACAAGACAGAATCTCTCATATTATCTCTTTCTAGTTTTTACCATCCAGTGCTAAAATAGTTAACTTTGAGGATTCAGACTTCATCTTCAGATCGATGTGTAAATTTCACACTTTTCCAGAGAACATTTCAAATGATCACAGAATTAAACAAATAAAATTCTTCTAACATGATGACCATTATCAAAACAAAAGTTTTACAATAAAATTTCTTGAGCTTCTGTAGTAATCAGCAGAGGGCCTCATGTGCTCTGCAGGGTTTCTTGTTTAGGCATGATCAAGTTCACCTCTTCTCTATCATCAGGTTCAAGACAATCTTGCAGGACTAATTTCAGAGAATACAGATTGGGCATCTCAAATCTAAAAATCTTAAACCTGAAATGCTCCCAAATATGAAACTTTTTTTTTTTCCCTTAATGGTGCTGGAGAATGAACCAGGCTCTTGCACATGCTAGGCATCCTGAGCCACATTTCCAGTCCTAAAGTCTGAAACTGTGGAGCACTGATATGATGCCACAAGTGGAAAATTCCACACCATGAAACTGTTTCATGCACAAAATTATTAAAAAGGTTGTATACCATCATTTTCAGGCTATATATGTATAAAGTATATATGATGTGTACATGAATTCTTTGTTTAGAATTTGGTCTCTGCCCCCAAATATCTCATTATGTATATGAAATATTCCAAAATCTGAAATCCAAAATACTTCTGGTCTCAAACATTTCTAATAAGGGACATTTGACCTGTACTTAGAACCACTGGCATTGAAATACTAATCCTGTCATGCAAAAGAACTTTTTATAGTGAGATTTGTAACTATATTCCCTAGGAGGTGCTCCATAGTATGTTTCAAAAATGTCTCACAAGTATTTGTTCTGCTACACAGCTGGGGCAGGTGACCTCACGAAGAAAGCTGCACTTGCGAGGCCAGAGGGCAGAGCTCTGGGGGTGGCAAGTTCCATTTGTTCCTTCTTTCCTTCCCACTAGCTCACTCTTTAGAAAAGTGCAAAAAAGGATACACTACCCCCAAGGACACTGAGCAAATACACTGGGCAAGGACATTGGAAGGGAGAGAGGGAGGGAAGGAAGAAGGGAAAAAGGAAGGAAGGAATACAGTGGTAACACTTCAAACAACAGAACCTTAGTGGGACTACCAGCCTCCAAACTACCAAACTTTAGCTATGCAGAGAAGGAAACTCTTGATACCATTATCTCTGTTGGCTGTGGATCTCAGCTTCGGCATTCCAGCCTGGAATAGTCCTCCCAATCCAGGAGGTCCACCACCTCCTGTGCCACCGCTGCTCCCTCCTCCACCAAAGCCACCACCTCCACCAGCACCAGCACCTTTCGGTTCTGCAAAAGGAAGAAAACACATATATGAAAACACCCATCCAAGTACACTACCAGCCGTAGCCCATGGAGACCACAGAACGATGAAGCAGGGAGCAGGCTGAACCTGGTCCTCTGGTGGACACTGGGATTTCTTCATTCAAGTGCAGGATTTTAAGGGTTTTCCTTACTCTCAATCAGGACAGAGAGGTTTCTTTCCACTGCGGGGCAGTCCTAGGCCCGGGGATGGAAGAAACTGTAAGAGATGATGATTTGTTCCACATTCCTCACCTGGCCACATGGGTTAATATCTACTAGGACAGAGTTAGCAAATAAAAGAATCTTCAAAGGAAGAGCCCCCTCCCAAGATTTTTTTTGGTGGTGCTGGGGATTGACTGCTCTTGTGCATATGAGGCAAGTGCTCTACCACTAAGCTACATTCCCAGCCCCAGGATTGCATGCATTTTAGAACATTAATGTATTATAATTTATTTACCCATCCACTTATTTGATAGCCTTTTAGGCTGATTTAATTTTTTTAATATCAAGAAGTCCAACAGTAGGCTTTTAAAATTTTGTTCTTTATAGATGTTTGTGACAGTAGAATGTCTTTTGACATACGTGCATGGAATATAACTTATTCTAATTAGGATTCCATTTTTGTGGTTGAACATGATGTGGAGTGACACTGGTCATGTATTCATAGACATTCAAATTAATCTGGAAGAACTGACATGTTCATGACTTTTAGGCTTCACATGAGGAAATGTGGTCAATTTTCTGATTTATTCATGTCTTCTGGGTTTTGGGGAAAAGTTTTATAGTTTTTATGATACAGGTTATACATGCTTCTTATTAGGGTTTCTGAACATGTTTCTGAACATGTTTTTGTTTATTTAAATTGTGGAAGGGACATTTTTCCTATTATATTTTGGAATTGGTTACTATTGGCATCAGGAAATATCATTTGCTATCTCATAAGTCACTATGCTATGTATCACAAATTAAAATTTACAAAAACTTTGTGACTCACGTTTTCTAGCGGATACACAGTCTGTAAATGAAATGGTTTTGCCTCCTCTTTTCTAAGCTGTAGATCATATTTCTGTTTTATACAGGGAATTACTTTGATGTCTGAATTTTATAGGAATGTAAATTATTAATGTTGCTAAAGGCAACCATGTTCTGATTTTAATGAGGATGCCTCTAATGTTTCAAAGTTAAAATATTAACTATTGATTTGAAATATTTTTTTTTCCTTTCTGAATATTTACAGTTAGGAAATATCCTCCGATTGTAGATTTATGAGATTTTCTTGCAGCATAGAATTTTATCAATTTAAGATCTATGGTAATTATATGGTTTTTATTTTTTGATATGATGGATAAATAGATGTTCAATCAAGCATTAAAAATGGGGAAAACCTTGGTCTTGGTGAATTACTCTTTTAACACATTATTGAATTAGATGTTTTGGTTTTTGCTTGGTGTTCTCCCACCCATGATAATAAGAGGTCTATGGTGGAGCTTCTTGATTTTGGAACTACTGTACTGACATTTTATTTTAGATGATTCTTTCATATGGGTGGATATTCTGTTCTTTATAAAATGTCTACACATCTCTGGTCTCTACACACGAGGTGTCCCCCACATCCACTGAAGGTGTGGTAACTAAAAATGTCTCCAAAAAAAACCCAAGAAGATTTAGGAAAACGTCTTTAGACATTGCCACACCTGGGAGGCAAAAATCACCCTGACTGAAAATCACTAATGTACAACTTCCTTTTCTAAGTGCTGCCTTTGCCAAATTTTGATCTCCACTAGGATGATAACGGTTTCATTCCACCTATCAGCTGGCTAGCTTTCCATGTCTTCCTATTTGGGAATGATTTATACAGCATTTGAATTAGCTGTTTTTTGTTTTTCAAATTTGAAAGAATTTCCAAAATAAAACCAACTGGCTCCAAAACTTTTTGGAGAAAAAATAATGGATAAAATGTTTTCATCTTTTTCCTCACTCAGTGAAGCTTCGTAAGTGAAGCTTGGTAGATTTATGCTCTCTTAGAAAACTAATATAAGATCTTAAAATATTTTAAATGTTTTAAAATGTACCTTCATTATACTATCCTTAATTTTAGAAAATCTGTTTCTATTCTTTTATCTGCTTTTGGGGTTCTCATTTTATTCATTGGTATTTCTTTTTTTCTGTGTTAGATTTATCATAGGTTGGTGTTAGCTTTGTATCTTTTCCATGTGTGAGGCTTTGGGGATGCTTGTAGTAGCTCTGCTTACAGAAGAAATAACCCGATAATGAACTGATGATTACTTCACCTAATAGGATAAATCAAATTAGAATAACAATTTCTAGAGAGTATGCAAAATTGCTTCCACATAAAAACATTTAACCAGTTTTGATTATTACCAATATTAACATTGCCCTTGTCATTCAAACATTATTTACTAATGAATAATACATTTTGAAGTGCTGCTTAGGACACATTTATGTGGTACTGAAAATTCAAAGAGATCACTATATAATCAGGTATCCTCCATCTGTGTTCTTAACTTGGAGCATTTGTCCATCTTTCAGTAGAGAAGCGCTACGGTTTGGATATGGTTTATATGTAACCCCCAACAGTTCATGTGTTGAAAGTTTGGTCTTCAGTGTGGCGAGGAGAGTGGTGTGGGACCTTTAGGAGATGGGGCCTAGTAGGAAGTAATTAGGCCACTGGGGCATTGCCCTCAGAAGGAATTAATATAGTTCTCACTGGACTCTGGTTAGTTCTTGAGAGAGGGTTGTTATTAAGGAAAGAAAGCCTGGCCCTCCCCTCTCTGGCTTCCTGTCTTGTCATATGTTCTTTCCCTCTTGCCTGCGCTCCCACCACTGTGATACCATCTGCCACGAGGGCCTCACCAGAGCCAAGCTGATGCCAGCGCAATGCCCTTGAACTTCCAAAACAGTGAGCTAATTAAGAGTCTTTTCTTTTATTAAAGCACCCAGTGCCAGGTATTTCATTTAGTAACAGAAAATGGAGCAAGGCATGGTGGTGCCTACCCATAAGCCCAGCTACTTGAAAGGCTGAGGCAGGAGCTGGAGGCTTACCTGGGCAACTTAGCAAGACCCTGTATCCAGAAAAAAAAAAAGAAAGAAAAAAAAAAAAGGACTAATACAAAGGCTAAAATTGTGCATAGCTAACGGACTCCTGGTCATTTTGTGAAAACTGTAAGACAGGGATGAATTCAAGAGCTATCATTCATAATTATGGTCCATATTTTGATATAGAGCCCAAGGAGGGTGCACATGCAAACAAATACAAAACCATAGATGAACTTTATTACTTATAAAGAGCTTGTGACTGCAGTGTAGGTACAGGGATGACAAAGGTACTCACTGGGTTACATCTCATTTCCACCAAGTGAACTACACTCTGGAACATCACAAAGCAGCTGGAGGATAGAGGAACTAACAGTTCGCATGTAATAGGAGAGAGGACATTGAAGGATGCAATGAGTTTCCACTTGTGGATTCAGGATTAGGTCCATGCTGTTTAGGTTCCTTCAACATTGGTGGGGAATTCACGCCCATCTCTTAGGGGCCCTAAGCCCCTCTCATAATGAGAGAGCTGCTGGCTTCTGTCCTAGAGTTCAGTAGCTTCTCTGGCTCCCTACCAGGGACCACAACTCAGATGGTTGCTAGAACAAGGCTCTCTGATATAATTGATTGTGCTGGGAATTTTGTGACTCTGATGGGCATTTTGACCTATAGGTCAGACTGTGTCAAGAATCAAAAACCCCCTAGTTCCTTTTTTGATGAATGGAACATTCTCATTTTCATTACCTTGCTTGAGAAGCATTCCGAAGACTTACCTTGATCATCTTCTCTATTTTTCTCCCACACTTACTTAATTCTGATTGACCCTTCTTCCTTCTCTACCTACTAGGCACTTTTCCCAGCAATTACCCCCAAACTTCTAATCTTCTACTTCCCTAAAACCCTGCATCATTATTCGCTTGTCTACAAAGCTCTGTTTGATTATTTTTTTGGAAGGCCGGCCTATTTCCTACTAGGGTCTAATTTCCTACTAGGGATCTGTGATCTAGGATGAATCTTGGGGACATCTCATGAGTAGTGGAAAGGTCTAGGGACATGAAAGGACCGTCTCAGGACATGATTATTAATTATTAGTAGATTCTTCGTGTTGGAATAATAATTAATTATTAGTGGTGGATGATTTTTCATTCAGTTGTAAGTGTTAATGAGCAGTCTTGTGTTGTGGCTACTTGCCTGTTTATATGTACCCTGCCTTGGTGCAGAAAGTATCTCAGATTCAGATGGACACATAAGCAAAGTCATGATCTCCTTCCCTCTCTCCAAGCTCCTAGTAATAATCTTACACTAGAATTATACCTTCCAGATAATAAAGCTCTTTTACAAAGGTTATCACATTTTAAGCTCCCACAACAAATTTGGGAGGCAGTAGGACAGGTACCATCTTCACAAATGAAGACCATGGGCTTGGAGATGGTACATGATGAATGTGCCAGGACCTGGACCCACATGCTTTGACTCCAAGGCTAGGGCACTTTCCATATTTCATACTGCCTCCAGATCTGTGATGCCAGGAGCAATGAGTTAACCTCCAAAAAGTGTGAATAATTCAGAGAATTGCTGCTGTGTATGCCTTGGACAAAGAATTATTATACTGGCTTCCTGCAGCATTAGAGGGGAATGCAAGCCAAAGCTGTGGCCTACAATGAGGGACACAGTCACTTATTTTGCTAGTTTTGCAGCTGTTGTTAACAAAAAAAAAAATTTGGTGGGAGGTGTAGGGTTGATTTTTAGGCTACCAACCATTTATCTCTTTGGAAAATAGATTTTTCACTTACTGTCCAATATTGGTGCACTTCTGTCATTGGTGACCGTCTTCTTTAGTTTCTTCCCTTTATTGATGTCAGAGAGAAGAGCATTTCTTCCAGCCTGCTCAGACTTATTCAAGGTAGGCTTCTCTGTATTGGCCTGAAAAGAAAACCACAAGAACTTGTGTGCGGTTCTTGGATTAAAATCAGGCGCTGTAATACTCAGCTGGATCGGCAGGATATTGGAATCTAGTTATTAAGGTTCTTGGTGATAGCCTGTAAATTCTCCACAAGTTTTAGACTCCATGTCATTCTTTTTAAGACCCAGATGTTTGGGAGCAGATTTGTAATAAATCGCTTTCATTTTCAAGGCAGGAAGAGTCATTCCCTGATGAAAATCTCTAAAGATTCAGGCCACAGTCTGGCCTTAACCAACAGAGCCAAATTAGGGTGAGACGGCTATGCACAGAAGGGAATTCTAAGTCTGAGAGGATTCTGCAGGATGTGACTAGGCTTCATTCTTCAGGGTGGGTCCTGAAGAACAGGATCCCTCCCATCTTTCAGAAGTAACCTGGTGCAAGGGAAAAATGGTCTCTCATCAACAAAAGTTGATGAGACAGTTTTAGAAAACAATTTCCTTTGAATACATTGACAGAGAGGCTTTTTTTTTTTAAATTTAAGTCCTATATATTGAGGTATAATTTATGTATAGTGAAATCATCCTTTTAGTTTACAGTACTATGAATTGTGACAGAGGTATACAATTGTGTAACCACCACCACAATCAAGATACAGAAACATTTTCATTACCCTAGGGAGTCCCCTCATGTCCCTTTGGCCTAAGGTGGGTCTGATGTTTAATCTCTTTAAATGTTTAGTTCACTGAAATTGTAGAGTGAATAAAAGTGCTGCTTTAAAATGTTTTTTTTTTTCCCCCCCTGCATTTCCAAGTTCCTGGGAAAGCTCCTTGCTATGAATTTGGGATCTTGTTCGTTCAGGGTTATTTTAGGAGTGGGGACACTAAGAACCCAGCAATATGAGCTTGGAAGTAGGCATCTGCCTGTGTCTGTCACACTTGGAACTGGCTGGGTCTTGCTTGGTCCCAGGGTGAGGGTGACTGCTACAAAGCCCAAGGCCCTTCCAGCAGACCTGAGGGTCCTGCTGGGCTGTCCCAATCCTTATGAAAGGGATGTGACTTCAGATAAGCAAGTCAGGACTAGAAGAGGTAAATCTGGTGTGTGGCTTGATCCATACCCAGACTTTCACTATCAGAGTTAGAGGCCGAGGAAGCGTTCAGAAGAACCCTGAAGGTGGCTACATAGGATTACTCTATGTTCAGTTGGAAGCATCTTAAAATAATTAAATTATAACATATTACTTCCTTATAATAATAATAGTTAACATTTATATAGTTTGTACTCTGGGGCAGGCACTGTTTTTCTAGCACTTTGTGTGTATTATTTCATTTAGTCCTTACCAAACCTATGGGTTATTATTTTTATTTTAAAGAAAAGAAACTGAGATATAGGGAGGTTAAATCATTTGACCCATTGGCTTACTCAGGGCACTGGCAAAGCCTGCTGCATCACAACTACGACAAAATGTAAATGCCCTTAAACACATGCTTGTATGCCAGGTTTATACTTTGTTTGGCTTGTTTTATGCATAGAAAGTAAGTGGGCAGGATTCACTCACCAAAGCAAATGTTAGACTTTTTAGCAATACTCTGTTCTAATTTTCCTCCCTGCTTTCCTATCAAAGTGATAACCTTCATGCAGGTCAAATTTTTAAAAGGAACAGGATTACTTTGTTTTGAGAACTGCTCTGGAAGGACCTTAGCAGGGGGTGCTTCTGAACTGAGGTGCTTAAAGAGACTGAAGTCAAATCCAGTGCTCAAACTTACTCAATTCCAGCCCCTTTGCTGCAGACCCCAGTAGAATGAGGGGGCCTTGGGGCCTGATGGAAAGAGCAGTTTTTAAGAGGAGGAGCTAGGATCTAAACCCTAGCAGTCTGACTCTAGGATCCTCCTTATAATGTGACGGAAGGGTAAATGTGGCCTCTATAATAGCCCTTCCCCATCTGCCCTCAACACTCCCCAGGAGCAGCCTGTGAAAAGCTTCTCAGCTGTCCTTCCAGCTTTAAAAATTACCTACTGTCTTCATTTCAAGAATGAAAATAAACTAAGGCCCAGGGACCTTAATGGACATGTTCACACTGGGTGTTTTAAAAGATTTTGGGTCAAACACCGTTAGTGGCATTCTGTTCTACTTCAAAGTTTATTTTCATATCTGACCTCGTTGGATGCTTTCTTTTCTCATGTGGCACACAGGGCCTTGACTGTACTGTTCCACAGGACAGGGTCCCAACCTACCATTCCCTTTTCTCCTCTCTATATCCTATTTCTCTAAGATCTTGCTTTGAATTAGGTAATAATAGATAAAAATGAATTAGTAGGATAAACAAGTGTTTTGTAAACTTTAATCCTTCTTTTACAGTGTTCATGATTTTCACATCTTCTCATGCCACCTGTCTTAATTTAATATTTTTCATTAAGTCAACTTACTATATTATTTCTTATACTATTTGTCAATGAACATTTTCTTTTAAATTAACTCACTATCAAACCCTTGGTTTGATATGCTAGTTATAATTTTTAGAACACATGTTAAAATAAATACATAAGCATTAAGGTTTTTAAAAATTCATATTTGGGAGAAATATATATATATATATATAAACTAGTCCTGCCATGTTAGCCAGATCAGAGCTTCTCAAACTTATTCATTCAAGGAATCAGTTTCTAGAATTTTGTTCTAACCCATCACAGTCTGACATTTTGTAAAATAACAATGGATTATTATAAAAATGAATTGGTTTTAGAAGAAGACACAAATTCAATGTTAGAAACAGACACATGACTACCATCAAAATTCTCTAAATGATTCCCAACTCTCAATATCTGTGCTTATCTCCTTGGGTCACTGATAAGGTGGAGGACCACGTGTTCAGGAGCAGGGAGGTGGTTAAAGGTCAGTTCTTCCCAGCTAAGTTCTCACCTCAGATGAATTATCTAAATGTGTGTCAAAGCAACCTGGAGGAAGAGACTTTCTTCTCCCTGTGCCTCAGTTTCCCCACAGGAATAATGAAGGGACCATCACTGTGAGGTTCCTTTACAGTGAAGGCTTCGGTGCTGGGGAGGCCTCTGTAATGGAGTGTGGCATCCTGGAGACGATGCTCTGATTTCCCTTACCAGGCATATCAAGGGATCAGGATAAATGCAGTAAAGAAACTCTTTTGGGAAGTCAACAACTGGAATGCAAGCATAGGTTTAAAAGGGGATGGCATGTGTGGGGGAGAGGCAGGGGTGATGCTGGTGGACATAATATTTGTCAAAAACAGAGTAAGAAGAATGAGGGGAGAAGGCAGAAATAAAGAAAGGGAACTTGAAGACACTGCATGCACTGCAGACAGAGACTTGTGTTTCTGGATGGTTCTCCCCAACAATGAAAGCCTAGATGTTGAATTCATTTGAATGGAAACAGTGCTTGCTGGCTTCCAAACTGCTCCTGCAAATCCCTGTCATGGGTGGTCTTGCTTCCTTTGATGGACAGAGCAGGGGAAACCTGATACTTCACATACCATGCCTCATAGGAGACCTTCACCAGAAGAACCCTTCGTGCTGTTTGGATTCGGGTGGTCTCAGGGTTTGGCTTACTCAGGGCCCTGGCAAAGCCTGCTATATCACAACTACGAAAAAATGTAAATACCCTTAAACACATGATTGTATGCCAGGTTTGTACTTTGTTTGGCTTGTTTTATGCATAGAAAGTAAGCAGACAGGAGACACTCACCAAAGCAAATGTTGGTGGTGGTGGGGGCGCTGGCGGGGGAGGGACAGGCATCTTGGATGGTTACGCTTTCAATAGTCTTGATAAATCTGAAAAGACAAAACACAGACATACGTTAGACTTTTTAGCAATACTCTGTTCTAATATTCCTCCCTGCTTTCCTACCAAAATGATAACCTTCATGCAGGTCAAATTTGTAAAAGGAACAGGATTAATTTGTTTTGAGAACTGCTCTGGAAGGGGGGGGGTGCTTCTAAACTGAGGTGCTTAAAGAGACTGGAAGTCAAATCCAGTGCTCAAACCTACTCAATTCCAGCCCCTTTGCTGCAGACCCCAGTAGAATGAAGGGGCCTTGGGGCCTGTAGCTGAGTCAGTAGGAAGCTTTTCATGAAAGTACTAGAAATCGCAAAGTGTAAACGTGACATACCATTGTTTTTATTTGGCTGCCTGTACTAAAACATGTTCGGCAACAAACTAACTCCCTCACCTCTTTGTGCTATTTAAAGCAATAAAAATTTTTGTTTTCAAAGTGAAAAAAAAATGTATCCTGGACAACTTTGATGGAAAAGAAACGCAGCAGAAGTGGCTCTCCTTCATCACTTGCTCCCACACAACTTTCTCTCTTGTTCCTCTCCTCTCAGCCCGCCTTGAACTGGTATCAGCATTTTAACGAGATCCCTAGGCGGTCCATAGGCACTGACATTTGAGAAGCCTTGTTGTAGAGTTTTGAGTCTTAAACCAGTTGGCAGCCTGGGACACTGACCTCCGTCCCAGTAACAATTTCCATGCCATATATGTCCCAAATTTCAAACAGCATAATTATTTTTCTTTTATTCTCAATAGTCTTCTGATTGCAGAGAACCATTTCTTAGAACTTAAAATATTAATGTAGCTCCATCACTAAATGCTAAAGTGGAAAAATTTACACCTTGAAATAAAAACTTTCTACTGAAAGAATGCTGGATGGCTAGTTTTCTTTGAATACAAACAGAAGGGAGAAGCTAAAAGGACATTGTTGGACTTGTCACAGCCACTGGAAATCAAGAATGAAAACCAGTGAGAACAGTTTTTTCCAAGTGGGCTGTCTAGAAAAATGGAAATTTAAAAACATTCCACAGGGGGATCCAACATGGCGGTGAGAGGGGAGGCAGCGCTTTCAGTACCTCCTCAACAACGGGGTCAGAGAGACGCATGGATACGCTTAGATTCGACCTGCTGAGAAACTCCTAGCAAAATTCCACTAAAGAGACCGGCCGGAATCGGTAGGATTTTTGGAGGTGACAGTTTGTGCTAGACGAGTGAATCTCCGCCACGCAGCGCAGAGGTCCAGACCCGCCAGCCGCTGCCCGCGCGACTCGGCGACTGTCGGCTGCCTGCACGAGGCCCCTGCGTCAGGGCGGATAGCCTCTGAGGCGCAGCGCAGCAGGAGCGGTGCAGGGACTCTAGGAAGAGGTCTCTCGCCAAGCCTTCATGAAATAGCGAACCGGGAGCTGAAACCAACCAGAGACAGACCAGTCCCACCCCTCCCTTCGGACCCTCCGGCAAGGAGCCTGGGGCCCGCCATAGCAGAGAGGTGACATCACCAAAGTTC